>NW_009636878.1:0-13687 GCF_000690535.1 Cariama cristata | reverse complement strand
TTTTACCCAGCGAAGGGTATTCCTGTCCCAGGCTTACATCCCTGCTCCCAGGGCTGTTTGTCAGTCAGCCAAACCAGAAATCCCAGGGAAGCGGAGCTATAAATCCAACCCTGAAGTCTGATGCTGCAGATGCAGCTGGCCCACCCTCACAGACAAAACAAGCAAATCGCCACTCTCTCCATTTCTTACCTGCTCATCTGCAAGCTGGAAATTTTCGTAGATTGCATAACGTCTTTCCCCATGCCAGTCCATCAGGTCAATCTTTAATGAGCTCTCTCCTAAACACCAAGTGGTGTCCTGTTAGATAAACTATTGTATCATGCAAATTGGAAAGAAATCTGTGGAGGGAAAATACTTGCACCTCTAGTGAGCAGGTCATAGATGTGGTCGTTGCCCAGCCAGTATTCATCATTCTTGCCCTGGAATTTCCCAAATCCCAGTTTGTAATCATCCCATTTCCTGCAGTGAGATACAAGTATCAGTTTCACCATGTGAGGGGATTAGACAGTTTGTGACACTTGGCTATGACAACAAGTAAAACTTCATCCGTATCTCTAGGCACTGTTTTCTAAAAGTATATGATTCATTGCAAGCTGAGCTGAGATTTGTCACTCTGCCTTAGAAGTAGGTACAACTCACAGCTTACTTCTCCTGCTAAACCTGTGCACACACATAGGTTGGGATCAAACCTTCAAACTGTCAGATGCAGTGCTCGCAGAATGAGGTTGTCAGTTAGATGGGAAGGGAAAGCAGCAGCTGTCATAATGGTCTTCAAACAAAGCATCTGATATTGTTCTTCAGCAAGTCATAATTCAAATGCACTCCGGGCTGGAAATGAATGTTGCAGTCTAAAATATGCTGCAATCTTGGATGTGTGATGTGGTATGGTGAAAAATCAGAAACTGAATTGAAGTTGCAAACAAAAGCTTCCAGATGAAGTTAAAAGGAAAATAACTGGGTTGGCTTTGTGCTCCTGTTCCATTTAAATCTGTTTTTGATTCATTGACCACTCTCACCTCTGCTGTTTTGCAGAATCACTGCTTGGATGTGGCAACTTGTCCTTCAAAGATATATACTTACTTTTCATCAGCATTCTCTGGCTTCATCTTTCTAAGATAAATCTCCTGCTATTACTTACTTCTCATCATTTCATTCTCTTAAAATGTCCTCTGTTATTTATGTATTACCTTTGATATTCCCATATACTTCCTGTGTATCATCATTTCCAGTTTTACTAACCCCATGTTTATTCCCTCTCTCGTGTTGTTATTAGGGATATTAATTCTGCCTGACCTACATACTAGTCAATGCTCCTCTTCAGGACGTTTTTCATTCACCTGTGTTGAGAACTGAACTACCACTTTCTGGGCAAGCCAGCTTAGAGCCAGTTGAGGTAGCTTTCCAATGGACTGCACTCGCTGTAAGAGACACTAGACATGCTCTGAAATTATGTGTGCTGTGATGATAGTGAATTAATCTTCATGAGAACATTTCTTCTTTACTGTGCTACGAAGGCATCTCTCCTCCTGGAGTTTTCCAGGTGAAAGTCACCTCTCTGGAATTTTACATAGAGAAAGGACAATCTGGACCAGTGGTTTGGCATCTTTTTGAATGATCTGAGTAAGGAAATAAATGTTAGACCGCGCTGAACGTAATTCCTGACATGAGAACAGATAATATGTTCAACAGGTCTCAGTCTATGCGCTGGCCACAGATACCTGCCAATGTGGAGCCTTCGACAACCTCCAATAATGATGAAACAAATATGCACCCATGTACACATTTACTCAAACACAGAGAAGCCATGGAGAAGGTGTTATAGGTCTGTTTTGAGAATGGCTTCCTGCTACCAATATGTACCACCAGATTGCCCTAATGCAAAGAGTTATCATCACTGAAGTATAGTCTTGCATACCCTGCTCCCCGAATGTAGGGTTTTGCCAGGCGGCAGGACGGGGACTTCAAGCCCTGTTGATGCAACCACAACGCACCCACCTGTTGAAATTCTCCTTGCCGTTACTCCGCCGCTGAATGACGGTCCACCCCCCACCATCAGACATGTCACAGTATGCCAGGAAAGGCTCTCGGTCTGCTCTGGGCCTGATCCGGTAGTAGCCATTTTTGGTCTTTTTCCGATTATACACTGCAGAGCAATCTAGGCAGAAAGGTTATCGGTTTGTTAAATGGGGCGAGGGGGAAAGCAAAGGGGTATGTGCAGCCAAGCGAAGACACTGCTGAGAGGCTGTATGGGACAAGGACACTTGGCTGGCTTGTGTATAGCTCTGCAAGCCCTGCAAAGCCAAATCCCGTGGTTCAGTAAGGTAGCAGCAATGCTGGTTTGCAAACTGCTGGGCCTGACGAGGAGCAGCAAGGCTTGAGAGCCTTTACAGCCATGCCCTCTGAGGGAGTCCTTCCCAAACCTTTGGTGAGATACAGGATGGCCGCAGCTCAGGCTGGGGCTATAGCATGGGAGCGACGCAGGACCGGGACTGGCTCTGTCAGCAAGATCATTTGCAGGGAAGCTAATTTCCATGTGGAAGGTAACCTCAGCTGTACTTTAGATTGGATTGGGGCCCAAAATTTCTAAAATAGGAGGCTAAGCTCCTGTGACCAGATCTACCAGGGCTGTGTCAGAAGAGGGCCTTTCAGGACCTCAGTGCTTCACAATTGCAATGTAACACCCATGAAGGATAAAAGCTTGCCCACAGGCCATGATTCCAGTTATGACCGTGTTCTCCCAGTGACACCAAGGAACGGAGTATGTACGCCTGCTGCTGCACCACAGAAGAGGTGGAGGAGTGAGGAACAGGGAGGCTGGTGTCCTCCAAATAGGTTTCAGTGCCCGCAGCTGAGCCGGACACTCTGGGTCCCGTAAGTCACTCAGGGGAAATGGGCTTTTCAAGAGCAAGACCCATCTCTTCCTAAAGCATATGTCTAAAGTAGGTGTGATGGAAAACATCTGAGAGGTCCCTGTTCCTCTCTGCACCAGAGTCCCAGGTGAGAAGCCCAGCTGCAAGTGTCTGCGTTGTACCTGGGCGGTAGCTGCCTCAAGCTGGGCTGGCTGACTCTGGCCCCAGGGGATGTCTGCTGGTGCCAGGGCCACCAGTCTGCCCTTCTCCTTCCCATGTATCTGACTGCATTTTAAAACACAATCCACTTTAAAAATTCTAAAACTTTTGGCAGAAATATAATATGACACATGGGACACTGCAGGGAGAAATAAACATTGTGGCAGGCTGAAATTTCCATGCACACTACTGCAAAATGTACCTTCGTCATAGACTATCAAATTTCCACTGGTTGTGGGTAAAAGCATCTCATGCTGCACGCTCCTGTTGCCTGAGAACAGCCCACTTTTTGTTCTATGGTAAGTGTTCTCCAGGATGTCCTTCAGTTGCAGTTCATATAAATAAAGCAAGTCTTGAAGCTGTTTTAACCTTTGTCTTAATTTATTGTTGTCTAGGAGGCAGATATCTTTTTCCTGTGGAGAAAATAAAACAAAAATCCCCATGCTTCAGTCAGTGGTAAGAACAGAGAGGCAGAGAGAGAAGGAGTATCTGTCTCCTCTTGACCCTAACATGTCACACTGCCTCTGTGGACCAAGATGATTTGACGATGCTCTCTTCCTAAGATATACGAATCTTGCACAGCATGAACCCGGTGGAAAAGGGTTTTCTACAATGACCTTGCCACTGCTCAGAACATCCCAGAATATGATCAGATACGCAGAAAATTACTTTGGACAAAGACCATTTGTCTCGACTCCCATTTAATGAACACAAAGGGAATGGTTGCAGACTATGAAACTACTCAGGGTAATAAGAGGGAGAAAACTCAGCTCTTGCACTGCAGCCAGGCCAAACCAGCGAGGTTCCAGAAGTGTCTTCTTATAAAACGGTAAGACAAAAGAGCTGATATTTGCTGCAAATCAGCTAAAAGCAGTGAGCCTACAGCGGTATAGCTTCAGACCTGCATTACTCTAACCAAGACCAGAATCTGACCCACACTCACTGGGATAAACATTTTCAGCAACAATCCAGTCTGTGGCTGGTGTTACTTCATTAAAAACATAACAAAACAGAGCAAAATCTCTTCCAAGACAATGAAGCAAACCCCTGCAATAAGAATCATTGGCTATTTTCACTCTGATCAAGCTGGCTTGAGTGATACCAGGTCAGGACCAGTTCTATGCATAAGCAAAACAAGCAGTTGCCCGTGACAGCAGACTGCCGACTGTGCTCAAACGAGGTCCCAAGCTGCCTCTTCCTTCTCCTAGGCCTGGTAGTTTCCCTCCACAGAGGAGGATTTCCAGGCTGGAAGCACAGAGGAACCTGGTGCAGACAGCCTCGAGCTCGCCAAACTCTTCTTGCCAAGTTCTGTACCTCATTGGGATGGGCCCAAGAGAAGTTTGCTCATTGGAAGAGTACAGATTGCCTCAGACTATGGCTACCTCCTCTTCCCCTTCCTGCTTTTTTAAATTGCGATGAATAAATGAAGGCAGTTTTCCCTGAGGGAATGAAATATTCCTTCACTGGCCATAAAATTACTTTTTTTTTTTTTTAAAGAGATTTTGTTGTTGTTGTTGCTGGTTTTAATTCTTGGCAACATCAGTCCAGCCACCCAGAAAGCTGCAGAGCCTCTAATGCCATGAAAACCCTATATCATCAGGACAAGAAGAGTGACCTTCCTTTAGCTGCAGGCAGATGCCTTTTTGCTCTGCTCTTGCAGGTCTCCATCCCTCTTCTGGGGGAACACCTATCTCTACATGACTAGGAATGATAAACCATTGAGAGGTTGTACAGACACTAGCTAAAAAATACGCACCGAGAGCCTGGGTGCAGGTGAGCCAAAGCTGACCAGGAGAAGGAACAGCAGCAACCAGGGCATCAGCACGCTCATTTTGTATCACCTGAAAATAAGCATTGACAGGCTGCACTGGAGGTTTCTTTAGTTCCTCTCACAACTTAATCCCCCTTCATAATCATGTTAAATTCCCCAGAAAATGCTGCAGGATTTGTTAAAGTTGTTTGAAACTACAGGCAGGACAAAATCGGGGAAAAGATGCACGGTAGGGAGAAGCTGAAGCACCAGTGCAGCATGCTGACAGAGGGATCGAGGCTTACGTCCAAGCTCCAGCTTCCCTGGAGAAATAAATACCTGCTGTGACTTTTCAGCAGCCTCTGCCCTTTCTCCTGAGCGCCCATGCAGATGGGAAGTTCCTCAGCAATAACACCTCCTTGGAGCACTCCTCACCAAACTGGTTGGCCAAAATCACACAGTCCTTCCTTATTCAGTCCAAACTCCCGTAAGTTAAGAGGAATTTTGCCTCCTGGTTGAGTGACCATAGGCATTGCCCCTCCTCGGGCCATGGAGTGGTCTGTCAGGGTGGGATTACCTTGGAGGCCGAGGGCAGAAATCACACGTGGGACAGAGCGGGCATGGGATAATTTTTGCTTGGATTTCAGTGGAAATGATCTCTGCTGCCGATCTGCCCCAGTGCACAGATGGGGCTTCTGTCGGAGAGTCTCAGCTAGAAAAAAAGCTACGCGACTGCCACTGGGAACATGCAGCTGAACCCGAGTGAACAGTACAAATTGTTCGCAGTGTGTTTGCGTGGTGCTTTAAAAAAAAAAAAAAAAGAAAAAAAAAACAACAGAAAGAATTTAAAAAATCTGAAAAATAGGCTAAAACCGACTCCCCCGCTTCACATCTGGAAGTGCTGCAGAAACTTGGCTACCCAGCTCTACGCTCTGAGCGACGTGCTTTGTTTCAGCTACAGCTCTATTAGCATCCCCGCAGCGGCTGACACTAGAGCTGCTTCCAGAGCCGGCAAAGCCGCTGTGACAGCGGAGCCTTCTGCCATGCCGGGCAGGCAGGGCCCAAAGCAAGCTGAGAGAAGAAGTGCCCCGTGGAAGTCACCCGTAAAAGATGTCGTGCAGATGGGTGCCCCAGCACGCGGTGCTTTTCCAGCTCATAGAGAGAAGAGTTCAGTGTTACAGCAGGGGATCCCCCAGCCTGTGACCGCTGGGGCTGTTCATTCACACCCCCCTGCAGCCGTGCCGGTGGCTGCAGCACCGGTGCTGAGGTCAGAATCAGGCCCCATGCGATGCGTGTGGGTGGAGACAAAAAGCTAACATGAAGGATGGGTTTGAGCGACAGCTCCCAAAAACCAGACAGTGCAGACCAAAGGGAAAGCAAGCAACTTCATCTACGCCTTTATCAACACATTATGAAATGCACATACCTGTAACTCACCTTTCTTTCAGATCTCCTCCTGATAAGATTATCTCCCTTAAAAGTCAACTGCAAAAGAAAGCGATCATAAACCTGGCTGCCTTTCTAGAGGTTGATGAGATTTTCCTCTCCAGATGGCCCACATCAAGGGCGCAGACGAAGAATGTTTCACTGCACTAGGCAGTTCCACAGAAAAGACACTCGCAATTCCTCGTGTGAAGGAGTTACTCAAACCCCGGGTTATCTGTTGTTACCCAATACTCATCCTGCTGCTTCCCTCTGAGGATAAACAACAGTTAGGTTTCTATCAGCAGTGCTCTCCAAAGGAGAGGGGCTCTGCTGGTTGTGAACCATTACCCACCTTATTTGATTTGGAAGCTCAACCAAGACTGACTTCTGTAAGTGTTTATATGAATCACTCAGACTGATGCTCCCTATGGGAGTTTTATCTCATGTTTAATACAGCCAGGCTCATTGCAGTAAGTGCTGCAAGGTGGAAATAACACAGCTTTTCCGTTCAGCATTCCTTTTGCTGTTTAATCTGGTCTGTATGTAAAAGCACAGCACAGCTGTAACGCCAAAGGAGCTGCAAATCTGAAGCAAGAAGCGAACACGGGGGTATTAAGCAAGATTTGCTATTCGACTGAAATCTCAGGAGGTTTGCAGTTGTGTAACTCTCCTCTGAGCTGGATGATTAGATTTTCTAGTTAACACAAATAAGGACATTTATGGAAGAGAAAAAAAAAAACAAAAACAAACAAACAAACAGATGGGTGCCTCCCTCTGTGTTGTGGCCAAGGAATTACAGATTATTTTAAAGAAAACAGCAGAATTGTTCCATTTTAGAGAGCCATGTTCAGAGGACAGATCGTGGGAACAAAAGACAAGGCATATAAGCCCATAGTAAACTTCAGTGTTCCTCTCCAGGTAAGCAGGACTGTCCAGCTATTACCAAGTACAGCGATGCTGTTTATTTCTTAAAAACTGCATTCCTCTTCTCCCGCAAGAACCCTGACCCATTTCACTGCCAAAGGATTATGTAAACAGTGCTTTTCTTCTCGCTTGTCATCTACCCCCAGTTTTAGGCTGGGTTTGGCAGCTGTGAAATTAAATGAGAGAAACGCCTCCTCTTCTCCTTAGTAGGTACTCGGCCCTTTCTTCTGCCCCTTCGGCCAGCGGCTGCAGCTGATAGCAGGGTGCTTGGGTACCACATGCCTGAGCATAGCGGGGCTGCAAGCTGTCCCCTGGGGCTTTCATCCACAGAAACATCTCTATCTCAGCTGGAGTCAGCCGGACAACACTTGAGATGCTGTGCACCAATTTATGCTCTTGCCTAGATAGCCAACATCCTGCTTGGCTCGTGAGCATCTCCTGGTCCCAGGTGGGACTGGCGACGGGCCTGGGTCTGTGGTGGCAGCATTGGAGTCATGGTGTGGGCAGGATGGTCAGCCCCCACGGCTGTCTGCAAGGCTGTATGGCCAGGGAGCGTCGGGCCCCACATCTCCAAGTCCTGCAGGTCCCTGGGTAGGAGAGAGTGGTGGAGCTGCAGTCCCGGTGGACTGTTACGTGACTGCAACTTTGCAGGAGCAGGACTCAAAATCCAACCCTCCATCAGGGACCCCTCAAACGCCTCTCAGAGCCAAGACATCTGGAGCACTCTGATGCTCTCTTTAGGACTCCACCAGTCTTAGCCTCACCAACATCTGCATGTGAAAAACCCAGTCAACTAGAACAAGTCTTTTGCCTACCTGCTTCACGATGAACTTATTTTCCCAGGCTAAATGAAGCTTTAGGAATATCTGAAGCACAAGAGAGGGGTTGCCATGAGGTTGAGTTCACGTGAGGTGGGTCTAGCAGGAGGGTGTGTTCATGTAGTGCTCCACTGGCCTGGAGCTAAAATAATCAAGTCATCGTAAAGAATGTGGACGCTGTGTGATCACTGGTGTTGTTTCCTTACAGATGTTGAAATCCCTAGGCAACACGACTGTAAATGCTTGTCTTTTTTTTTCCTGGAATACACATGCTTCACACACATTCTGCAGTGCAAATTCCTGTTTAGTTACTTGGAAGGAGATCAAATTCCCTCTTCTTAAGATACTCAGTGATCTTGTCAACAAATAATAACAGTTTCATTAACTAAAAACCTCCCCACCCCGCTCCCCTCCACCCTCTTTCCAGCAAAAGTACGTAGGTGCTGAATAACAGTCATAAAAAACTATTATTCACACATTAAATGCCCAGCCAGAACAGGAAGAATGCAAAATGGTGGATAAACGTGAACGAAGAGGGTGGCTCTGGGGCAGCTCTTGGTATCTCTACAGTCATGGAACACTGGGGTCCCCCAGAAAGAATGGCTTGGGATGAAGACATGAAGATGACACACCATGGACATTCACCCCCCCAGAGCCCAGTGGAACATCACTGCAGCTGGAAGACAGTGGTGGCATCTCAAAACTCTTCCAAGACCAGGTCCTCATTGTTTGTTTGTTCTTAAAGGGAAAAGGGAAGAAATGAGGCGGACTGCTTCAGACTCCAAAGGAGGTACAGAGACCTGAGGTTTTCACAGCAAGAGTCTGACTGTCTACCTGTGCCCTAGGAAAATTCAAAGCAATCTGGAGCCAGTGCTGAGCAAAACAGCTCATTTGCACTGAATCCAGGTGCTTTCTGCATTTGCCTTTTATTTTATACTTCTCTATCACATCGCACCTTCTGTGAATGTCCTGCTCACTGGGAGAGACCGCGGACCGGGCTCCTTTGCAGGCACTGCCGCTGTGGAGGCACCAGGCGCCTGTAGGCTCTCTATGTGTGAGCTGCTATACATCTTCTGTAGGAATCCAGGCTGCCAGGTTTTTTAAAACAAAGTTAATGTATGAGATCTAAAACAAATATTTTCTTTTGTTTAAATCTAATAATAAAGAGTTTAATCAAAAGTAAGATAAATTTAAAAGATCGAGATGACATCAACCACCATAGTTTCAATCTACGAAATAACCGAAACCGGCAGATGCACATTAAAAGTCTGTGGTTTGTTAGCAAGGAGTAACCACAGAAAACTGCGTAGAAAGAAGGAGTAATGGTGGCGGACCATGAAACATGCTAGATCTGAATGTTTTGATAACGTTCAAAGGGCAAAGACATAATTCAGTCTAACTAATGAGTCTGCATGCAGCCTATGAGTATCTAATAGGTTGACACAACAAACATAATTAGTTTATAAGTTCCTGAGGGCAAGCACAGGTCCAAGCAATCTCACTTCCATCAGGAATACTGTACCAAAGGGAATTAGTCACAAGGCCAGAGGGAGTATGTGGATTATCTGCGTGATCTTCTGCCTACCTCAGGTCAGAGAACTCCCCTGACCTAATTCACTCCCGTTTGAATGGGACCATCTCTTTGAGAAAAAGACATTTTTGTGTAAAACATTCAGTGCTGAAGAACCAGCCACAAACCTTAGCATTCTCTTCCACTGCTTAATTACCTGCATTGTTAATTATTATTGGTTCTTGCCTGAGTCTGAATCTGCCAAGTCTCATCCTGCAGCCTTTTAATCTCATGATGCTTTACTGTGCGAGGGGAAAGAGCCCTCTGCTGCCAAATGTCTTTTTCCCTGCTTAAGGCTAGGTCCAAGTACATACAAGCTGTGTACCTGCCTCTGCCTGGGAACCCAAACCCCGGTTACCTACTTCGGCTGTGGGTGTACGTGCTGGGGGAAAGCCAGCGGGGTCATGGAGCGAGTGGTTGCATGGAGCTTGTCCTGGGCAAGGCTGGGCACCACGGCACAAGAACATCCCGAGGGAAGAGCACTAGTGGGTAGGGCGCTGGGCTGGCATGGGAAGGGAGGCAGGGCAAGAACAAGTTCAGCTCCTGGCATGATTTCATTCAGGGCTGTTTAATGCAGAAGATGTACATCGAGGTGAGAAGAGCTGTGGGTGGTGTTATGGCAGTGTGTGGTGGAAGTGGTCTCACTGAACTTGTTGAGGGGGCTCCAGGGACTGCAATACTCCTCTGCTGAGATTTGGGATCCTGATCCACCCTAGGCAGGGGCAAATAGCAGAGATACATGGCCAGGACAGTCCAGGGCATGCACAGGAGCAGAACTGCAGGTTCTGGGGCGATGTCTGTGGCCCAACAGAGAGGTGCCCAATCCATTTAAGTGCCTCTAGGGGTAGGCAGCTTCTGAACAAGTACCTTTCTAGAGCTAAATTTTGAAGCTTGTAACTCAGTGCTACTTGTAACTTGATCTGCTTACACCCTTTTTGGGGCACCTAGACTTTTTTCTAGATCCAGCCCTGACCGACTGTGATTAAGTCACTCCTTATCTTTTCTTTCAGAAGATGGATAGCTTTGAGCTCCTCAACCCAGGTGTGATGAGGTGCACTTCACAGCCTTTTACTCACATCATGGCTCTTCCCTCCTTCTTCTGGAGTTTTGGTTACCAGGACTAGAGACCTGAGAGCAGACAGGAGCCAAGTAAAGAGCTCAAGCAATATTTCCAACCCAACATCGTTCCTGTTTGTGGATCCAAGGATCTTGTTACTCCTTTTGCCACAGAGCCACATGCCACGATCACCTGTGGCTGGCTACTCCCTACCGCTGCCCTAGGATTTTTCAGAGTTACCTGTTTTCGTAATGCTCCAAGTCTGACCTGCCATGGTGTTACTCCCTGCAGTCAGGATGATTGTGATTCACAACACATGAGAAGTTAGTCCAGAAATGCTTGCAAGCTTTTTGACGTGTACACACACATGCCGTGCAGGTGACAGGTGCCTTGCAGTGACACTTAGTGGGACTATAAGTAGACTAAGGATTTTTTTTTAAAGATGTGGCATGGTCCTTCAGGTACCAAGGGCTGAAAAGCACCATCCTCAGGTCCTTTGTTCTGAGATTGACAGTGGATGTATAGAAAAGCACATTGCTCGCTCATCTGAATTTACCAGATGTTACAGTTTATTTGGCGCTCGGCAGCTGACCTATCTTCTTCTATCTGACCACTTTTCCAACCTCTGGGTCAGCTGCAAACTTCATCGCTTGGGATTTTATCCAGGGCACGGTTTAAAGTAAAACAACACAACACAACATTAAACAGCATAAGACCACACCTAATCCCTGCAGAACCCCTCTGGAAATGAATTGCTTAAGGATGGTTCCCCTTTCAGTTATTTTAAGACTAGTGTGCTGGGTTCTCCCCAGTGTGAAACAGATTGAGTTCATATTCTACCTTTTTAATCAAAATGATTTTCTAACCAGACAGTTGCTTACAGAAACAACAGAATACTTTTATCAGTAAAATTTGTAATCTTGTTTTAGAAATATAAATTAGTTTGACAGGAATTATTTTCCCTAATCCCATGTTGATTGGTATTTTTTATTAGTAGTATTATCACTAAACTTCTTTAATATTTTATTAGTTGAAACCTCTATCTACTCTGCTCTTATTTCCTTTGGGAGCAAAGCCAAGCTGACAGATCTACCATCATCAGATCATCTGATCTACTCGCTTCTAATATTGGCAGAGAATTGATTTTTTCCCCCACTTAGCTCCATATTCCTGCTATGCCAAGATTTAATAAAAATAAAATTATTCTTCTTGGTCTTCTGTCTTAAGAGGATCAGATAGAAATGAGCCATACCTACTGATTTTAAAATCTGTCAAGAAATTCTGTTTACCACCCTCTCTGTTATTTTTGGAATGTAAAGTATGTCATCACCCCTCTGAGATATGTATACTTCATGCTGCTCTCTACCCAGTATATAATGGGATTATTTACTGAACATTTCAATCTTTTCTGCATTTTGTTGACAATTCTGCTATTTTACACTGATGAATAATCATCAAGGCATCAGAACTGGATTCTGAGGGGTTTTTAAAGGTCAGTATGATGAGTTAACAAGCAAAACACAATGAAAATTATTTACAAGTCTTGAATTTAAAAAAACAGAATATTTGCAATGCTTCCTTTTTATTTTTAGCTTTATGAACCTTGGATCTTGTTCCTATACTTTTCTGCATCACCTGAGAGCTAGAAATTTTGTTTTATTAATAAGAAAAAGGTGGTGGTTTTATTTTAGTCTTCTGAGTCCAGAAGTTAGGGTTTTAAGAAAATAGATCAACCATCAGGAAACTCATGATGATGCATGAGAACTGGCAAATGTTCTACAGCATCACCAATGCTGTAAGATTAGCAACATTGAAAGGAACAGTTACAGTGTTATTACTGGCAATTCGGCATCTACCTGTTTGATGGAAAATGGGAAGAACTGTTTTTCCTTTTTAAGTGTATCTGCAACCTCTAGCAAGCTAGTTCATTTATGGTCCTGGCACTCAGTCTGAGTGCCAAACTGGAAGCCTTACATCTCCAGCCCCTCCTTTGACTGGTTGTTACAGGTTGTTCTGTCAAAAGTCCACTTCAATACCCAAACTGCCTTCACACCTCGGTGCTTTCAGAGCCCAGAACAGGGGAAACTGGACTTCTGTATTTCTACACTCTTCTCTGATATGGTCCTCCCTGTGAAGGTGCTCCACAGGCATAAGCTCCTGCTGAGAGTAACTCACAGGATACCCACATGGTCCACGGGATCAAGCCTGTACTAAACAACCTGCACATGTAAACTTTTTTTTCAGGACTAAGAGCAAATTAATCGAATGTTTCTTCTCATCATCCAGCTTAGTTTCCATCCGTGTTTAGCTGCTTCTCAAATACGTAGTTATCTGAATATACCAAACATACTTAGCTCATTACTTGCTACCACTGTCTGTACTAGCTGCTTACCCATATATTTATATGTATGACGGACTTGAAAGGGAAACTTTCTATTTAGTCTGTTGCCTAGAAATGCTCCCTATTCTCAGCATTCATCTTCAAGATTTCATTTCTTTTGGGTGAGGGGTATCCGGAAAGGCTCCTGCCATCGGTTAACCGCACCTACCCTTCACCAAGCTCCGGCAAAGCTCCCCAAACCCTCGCTTTGAGCTCCCTCTGCTGCCGACCGTCCTGCGGAAAACCTTTCCAGCACATCCCTGCCCTCAGCAGCAGCGCTGTTCTCCCGTGTGATGCTCATGCTCAGGGACTGCTTGTCACTTGTCTGTTGGTAAGCGACGAGGTAGGTGTGAAGCCTCTGCAGAGCACAGGGTAACACGCCGTATTCTGCCCTGCAGGCTCCGATTCTGCGAAAAAAACCGTAAGAGCTCAATGTTATGTGAAAAACTTAAGTGCTCAATGTTACGCGTCTCTGCCCTGGATGGAGGCTGTTGCTGTCACAGGCCGTGGGGCCCTGACCTGCACCAACCCTGTCCCGACCGCAGCTCCCAAAAGCCGCCACGCCACGGGAATTGCATCGCATCAAAGCGCAGCAGCGAACTTTATAAAACGCGAATGGCCGAGGCTGGGGAGATGGCAGCAGGCCCTGCTGGGCCGGGCTGGCTGGCGGCCTCCTCGGGCCTGCGGGCCTGTGT
>NW_009636877.1:13365-21138 GCF_000690535.1 Cariama cristata | reverse complement strand
GCAGCCCTGAGGAGAGGGACTTAGGGGTGCTGGTTGATGAGAGACTCAACATGACCTGGCAATGTGCACTGGCAGCCCAGAAAGCCAACCATATCCTGGGCTGCGTCCAAAGCAGCATGACCAGCAGGTCAAGGGAGGGAATTCTCCCCCTCTACTCAGCTCTGGTGAGACCCCCCTGCAGTACTGCCTTCAGCTCTGGCGTCCTCAGCAGAAGGAGGACATGGACCTGTTGGAGTGAGTCCAGAGGAGGCCACAAAGATGATCTGAGGGCTGGAGCACCTCTGCTGTGAGGACAGGCTGAGAGAGTTGGGGTTGTTCAGCCTGCAGAAGAGAAGGTTCCGGGGAGATCTTAGAGCAGCCTTCCCGTACCTAAAGGGCCCTACAGGAAAGCTGGGAGGGACTTTTTACAAGGGCATGGAGTGATAGGACAAGGGGCAATGACTTTAAACTGGAAGAGGGAAGATTTAGATTAGATTTTAGGAAGAAATTCTTCGTTCTGAGGGTGGTGAGGCAGTGGGAGAGGTTGCCCAGAGAAGCTGTGGATGCCCCATCCCTGGAAGTGTTCAAGGCCAGACTGGATGGGGCTTTGAGCAACCTGGTCTAGTGGAAGGGGTCCGTGCCCATGGCCGGGGCATTGGAACTAGATGATCTTTAATGTCCCTTCCAACCAAACCATTCTATGATTCTATGATCATGTCCAGGTTATTTTGTTCTTTTCTTTTTTACTCTGACAGTTAAAAGAGTGTATTCTTGATTCTATCGAGGCTTTTTCATGCATCAACTAAATTGTTTATATTCTAATTAATTATATCTGTATATGCTTATTGATGGAGTAAGATAATAACAAGTTTATATGAAAAAGTGATTTAACTTACAGAATATGCTGTAAAAGATGATACAGAAACATTGTTACTAGGTAATCAATCTATTGATTGAAACTATTGTTGAGTATAAATACGTTTTTTTGGTGGTGGTGGTGCCTCTGAATTTAATTCTTTGGTAAGATCTTGTCTTCTCTTCAAACTGAAGTGGTTTTCTTACTTGACTGGATAGATATCTGCCAAGCGGAGCTCACAATCCTCCCTTCCTTTCTTAGCTACTTTTTGCTGTATTACCCAGTTCCAGATCTATTGCCCAAGCATCACCTTTGATTCTCATTCCTCTCTAGCTCTTCACATCCAGGTTAACTTTATAGTTTTTCACATTTATTTCTGCATTGTATTTCTAATGTATGTACCCACACAGTTAGAATTTCTGTCATCTTGTGTCTTAACTTACATAATTGCATTTCTAAGTTCACAAGAGTATTGCCTTGTACTGATAGCAGTGCAAAAGGCCAGCGACTCTGTGTTCCTGTTGCCTCTCCATTTTTTTAATCACATCCAACGCAAACCATTTGTCTTTGCTTTCATGATAGAGTGCTGTAAGCTGTGTGCCGTTGCTCAGATAGCAGTCAGATATTGCTATCTACCACTGGTCAATCTGCATTGGCAGCCTTTGTTGCCTGCTGACTAAGTTATGAAAAACAACACTGCTGTGGTTTCTCTCATGTTATCTTTAACACTGCGGAAGAATTCCCCAGAAAATTATTTTTCTCTAGTGTCCGACTCAGAATTCTCCAGTGCTACTTTACAAAAACTTGGCAAAAGTGAAGCTTTTTTGGTTTTATTGAGACCATGGTCTGTGATACTGAAAAATACTGTCTTGTTTTTCTGTGCTCTGCCATCCAGGTATGCCCTTTTCTTCTCTCCTGATTATAAATTCATCAAATTAAGGGTCATCTTTCTGTTTGATGTTTGTATAGTACTTAGCCCACTGGGATTGTCAAAATAAACAGTAATGAAAAGAACTCAATGAATGCTGAAGAAGTAGGTTGGGTTTGCAGGGATGACAGTTATGCACAAATTGGTTATATCTAATACTGAAATCCATTAAATACAGCGAAAATGGAACGCATATTTAGAACATAAACATGTGAAGTAGAGAGAAACTCTAATCTGGAGATCCTCTCATGGTCAACTTCCTTTTCCACCTTTCCAGATTCAGCAATGCTTGGTTACATGAAAAACGTTGGGAAGATTTAAGGAGAAAAGAACAGAATAAGGTTCCATTAATAGGATGGAAGCAACTGCTTAGTACTCTCTGTCTATTTTGTGTCTCTTCTCTTTATTTATTCTTCATGGTAAGACACATGACATTTATTTATACAACACTTTCCATTATTGCCTACAATTCCATTGTTCTAATTGCTGTAGAAAAATACATAGCTTCTGCTGCTTCTGTGTTTGTACTTAAAATATTAATATAGTATGACAGTTTAATTATGACTAGTTTTACACCAAAAGCACTTAAAATCCAAAGAAATTATACTCTTGAATGCAGGCAGAAAGAGGCCTAGAAAATATTAGTTCAAGTGGCCAGAAATTTCAAAACACATGAGTACTTTTAGACTAGAATATATATAGTGGCTTTGTTATTAAAAGATTCTTTACCATTTTACAAAAGTAACACTTTTGATTATGGGGGTATGTTCTGGGCAACATCAGTGACTTTGAGCCAGGAGTTTTAAGAGTCATTTATTTAATATGTTCTTGTGCTTTTAGAAGGCTTGAAAATTAGCTGTCCAGATTACATCAATAAATTATAGGTAAAGTGAAGAAGCATTTGTTTTCCTGTTTGCCCATTTTGTTCAAACAGGTTTTCCTCGGGTGGAGTTAGAATTTCAGTAATAACTTCTATGCATATCATCATTCATTTTTAGTCATTTTTAAAAGTGATTCTCATAAAGATCACTTCTGAATCTTTGCAGTGGGCTCTATACTCCCCCTGCTGAGCCCTTTGAATAGACAGAAAGTAAGCATATTATCAGTAAGCTTGCTCTTCAGAATTATTAAAGCTAAGGAAGAACATAAAGCTTCACTTTTCACTGTAAGGGCTCAGATAAACACTTTCGAATGCTTAGTAAAAGAAGTGTTATGCATGCTTTGACTATTGTGGTTTGTGCGTGTAACAATGTTAATTTTGATTGCGTTTTTAGTTGAGATTCACATTTATCAGCTTTTTTATGTTTTTAATAGATTATCTGTTACTGTACTAGTGGCTAGATATAGTAATGAACTACAGTATATTTCAAGCATGTGAATTTTTTTCTCTAGCAAAATATGGCTAACACTACCAATATCTAAAACCGATGCAGTAAGACAATAAACTTAATTAGCATTTGCATACAATATGCAAAGTATGTAAATGTTTAACTTTAGAAAACTTATATTAATCAAATATTAGGAGGTTTAAGTTGATACTGTTAGGAATAAAGACAGTAAGAAACAAAGAATCAGGGTATTGCAAAGTTGAAGTTACTGCTAAAGTATCAATTTAGCCAGATTGCATGTAGGAAATACGGTTAAATATAACTCTAAATGTATTTATTTTTTATGTATTAAATAGAACGTATAGAATGTACAACTTTGGTGAATTAATATTTGGATAGAAACCATAACTCTGGAATTTCCTGACTTTCTGCTTCTAGATTGATTGTTCTCAATGTTAGGTGTTCATTTTCTATATAATAGATACTGCATTTCAAATAATGCAAATAGAAGTGATTTTATGGTCTATTTGTGTATCTAGTGAAGTCAATAGGAAAAACTGCAGTTAGTTTGGTGAGAAAGGGATCAGGAACTTGCTTTAACTATTAACAAGCTGCACTGATCACAATCTCTCCCTCCTCTTTCACAATTATATTGTAAGATATAGCGTGGCTCTGTATTTTCAGGAGGATTGTTCTTCTCAGTTATCATGGATTAAAAACCACTCTAGTGTTGGAAGTTAAAAATCTCAGGACTACATTCCTTTTTTCTCTTGCACAGGATTCCCATGACTTCAGTGAATTGTTCTGAATTGCTGGAGATAGAACAGCAGATTTACTCCTTATAGTTTATTTAAGCTCTTTTTTTGACATTCTGCCTCTGCTCTAGAAGTTTGGTGTCCTGCATCCTGAGTTTCTATTGTTTTATTGTTTACTGTTTTCTTTAGAGATACCTCTTTTTTCAGGAAAGTGACATTTTGAAGTTTGTATTTCATGGGCCTTTATGCTATTTGCCATTTGAAGATCTCTGCAACGCTAAGATGATGTTCATTTGTACCTGTCGTGTTCTTTTGCCTGAGAAAGAAAGTCATAAAGAGATATCTGTCTAGAAAAAAGTTGATGAGAGAGGAAATTATTATAACATGAAACTATATAGCTAGGGGCATTATGTGAAAGTAATTTAGCATGTTATTTAAGAAAATGTGATGAAAAGTCAAGTTATATCTATTAATGCCTATGTTATGTGATCAAATGACTAATCACGATACTTAAAAGATTTATTTTTCCAAATGAAACCCATTACAAGTAGATGCATTCATTAGAAGTACCCTCTAACTTCCTTCTGTCCTGTCAGCTAGAGACTTGACGTCTTATTTAGAAATAGTCTTTGATAGCCATGTGGTTTTAAAATGCTCGAAAAGTATTATAATGAAAGCCATAAGATTAACTTGTGCAAAAAAGGGAGTGTCCTAGGAGAAAAATACGAAGATATATGTGTCATGTTCAACTTAGAAAATCAAGTGAGAAGATCTAGTTATTTTCACAAGAGCCTGAGTTAGTCTTTTAAAGATTTGTGTAAGGAGCTACCTGCACAACAGGCTGGTAAAACTGCAGGATATGTACTGAAAATCAGGTCTTGTACAATAGTTAAGTATAAAAAAAAAATTCCTTAAGAAATACTTGAAAATAGCCTAGACTGTAACAAAAGTATTTGGTTGTAGAGCTATATTCTATTGAACAAGGACAGTTTGTCTCTTTATTATAAAACTTAAAAAAAAAAAAGGTCTGTAAAGAGTACATAGTTTTTCTCTTCAACTTAAATACTTTTTTTATGTTGTATATCTTTTTTTTTTAAGGAAGCTGCACCTACAGAGTCTCTACTTAACTGGCAAGACTATGAAGGACGAACTCCCCTTCATTTTGCTGTTGCTGATGGGAATGTAGCAGTTGTTGATGTCCTGACCTCTTACGAAGGCTGCAATGTGACATCTTATGACAACTTGTTTCGAACTCCCCTTCACTGGGCAGCCTTACTTGGTAAACTGGACAATACTGAAGTCATTTAGTAATTAATTGACTGTGGTGTTTAATCTTTGCCTCTGTATTTTATTGAATTCCAGCCTGGCATTATGCTAACTAATCTCTTAGAACAGTAATAGTTTCTGCTAGACCAGGATTAGAAGTTTGTGTGTAGATTGGTTTCTTTGCCTTAGATTCTCCAAAGCATTGTAAATGCGTTACTTCAGCAGGCTATGTATGCTCATGATTTAAGAACAAATAGAGCATATTGAGATGTTCTTGCACATGTGGCTTTGCTCATAGGTTAAAAAAACCCTGGTACTCTAGAGCAGTGGTGTTCGAAGTGGGCATGCTCACTACAGCATGTATGCAAGACAGTCCATTGGGGTGCGTGGAGAAAGTATCAGAACTTCTGTTTATTTTTTATCTGAAAAAATAAGAAAACTTTACTAATATTTAATATATGGATTGATGCTGGCACCTTCACTTGGTCCATATGTAAGACGGTCACATAGGGTTTGCGAGGTGCCTGAGGAAGCGAGTGCTCCACAACGTGGAGGGATTGACAGTGGCATCAACACTCATTTGTTCACTTTTAGCTTATTGTGATGTATTGCAGTTTACGTGTGCCTGGTTAAGTGGATTTATGGATTATATTATCTAGTTTTTACTAAACTACCCCTCAAAAAATCAACAAGTGACTTAAAAAGATTCCTGCAAAGAAACCGCAGATAATCTGATAATGTCAGCACAAGTGAAGAACAAGGAAATGGCAGAGCTGACACTTCTCCTTCTCCCAGTACAAGCTCTTCATCATTATGACAATCTAATCAGATCTGACAAAAAGTTTTATTCAGATACAGTTTATTTCTGTTCAGATTGCTACCCTGAGACTCAGATGCTCTGTAAATTATAACCCTGCATATGTGAATTCTGCACAGTTTGGTTTTACAGGTTACAAAACTGGATCTTTGCAAAACAGGTAGAAACCTGATTAAATATAAATAGTCTAAGTACAGGGAAATGCAACTCATAAAATGACAGGCACAAAAATAGTGTCATTTAGAAAATTGACCTCCTATTTTCCGTTCTCCTGTATGCAGGAGGAAAAAATAAATACCGTGTACCGGATAAAAAGAAAGAATCTTCAAACACACTCTCTCCCCTTTTAACAGGCTTCATCCTCATGACCCTTTGGGACACTGCAGACAACGAATGCCAATAAAAGAATCACATTGCTCACTGGAGCGAGTTACTGCAACTCCAATGACAATATACATGTAGTTTGATTATATTTATTTAAAATGCCAAAAAAAAAAAAAAAAGAGAAGAAAGAGGGTTCTCAGACTTGAATTTGCATTCAAGTAGAGATATTGAATTTTTACAGAGAAATTGTGAAACATTTTAAGGGTCACAGGATTGGTCTCCCAAAGAAATAATCATTATCACTTGGTTCTGTCCAAGAAGCAAAATTTATCGTGTTTTGAAATTGATTGTATTTAAGAGAGAAGTTTCGTCTGTTGGAAAAATGGATTGTCTAATCAATGTGGAATAAAGGGGGAAGATGTGCCAAGAGCTCCAGAGTCCTTTGTGAACTTGATGAGGTCTCTAGGTGGCATGTGCCCATGGGGAACTTCTGATTGGTAAATCATTAATTTTTAGGGTTCTGTTTTTAAGTTAGGTACTGGATGCTGTATGTAGATCTCAAAGAGTCTAAAATGTTACTAAATGGATTAACAGTAGGAGGTTTTAAGTAGTGTGTGGATACAGCCACGAATATTCTGTTAAAGGTGATGGGTTGCGTGTGATGGTATCTTAGGGCGTTGTTGCTTCTGTTACCTTTTCTTTTGTGTAGATAAAAGTCTCAGCCAAATTACATTTCTTCTAAATAAAAGTACTTCAGAAATGTCAGTTCTTGACCTCAGGAATTGAGTTTTAATGTTTACACTAATGTCCAAATCAGATCGGGTTTATTCACTGTTGCACCCAATCCAAGTTTTTTTTTCAACTCCCTCAGGCCTTCTTTCTCATAGATAATTTAGGTAGACCTCCCGTCCCAATTACAGCGTTCAGTTACCCTTTTTCTAGTTGTGTGTCCTGAAAGGTCAGGCAACTTTTTTTCCAGGCTCAGTACTCCAACGGTTTTCCTGCTAGGATTGCACACAGAACCAACTTCTTTCAGTGCACCTCAATTCATTTCTTACAGTCTTCAGACGGGAAGAGCATAGCAACCTTACATCTCTTCTTTTAGTGTTTTTCTGGTAGGAAGGGACAGAATATTTTGATATTCTGGGTCCATGCTTGTCTTAATGGCTGAAAGGAAAGAGGAGCCTTCCTGTAAACCATAAAGCCTCTAGAAAAAAATAATCCCCACATAGCTGTTCTTCCTTTTTGACCCAAGTTGACCATTTTCTCTCATTTCTGATACTTCTCTACATATAAAGTCTGAAAGTGCCATTCCATGAAAGAAGGCTTGCCTAGTCCTCCATCTCTTAGTTTTTTAAAAGCCACAGATCACAACTGTTACACAGCTTCATTCTGTAATTGTCAGTGTTTTCATTAAAAAATGCTGGTAGTAGAAAGGTTTACCTACTTTTTTTCATTTATTCCAAAGTAATTCAAGTCAACTGCGCAAAAGTAATAAGCTGCAAAATCGTTTTCCCTAC
>NW_009636877.1:0-13334 GCF_000690535.1 Cariama cristata | reverse complement strand
CCCTACATGCAAGATAGTGGGAGATTTCCCTTGTAAAATCAGAGTATTTTTGTGATTTATGCCTTATAGTATCTCTTAAAATACCAAATCATTAAGATATTCTGTGAGCTGTGTATGCTTACAAAAGAAAACTCCTGAAAGGATCAGTTGACTTTAGTGGCAATATACGATGCTGTGTCTTTGTTTTCCTGTCTGTGAAATGGATATAAAGTTTACCCATCGCCCCCAAAATGTTGTGATTTTAATCTGAAACCATTCTAATCTGCTCTGATGGAAGGCGTTGTATGATTCTACACACATGCTATAGTTGAAATTTTGATTGAATAAAACCTAAGTAAAGAATTTACACTTCGTTTCTTAAAACAATGTGATGTAGGATGAAATTGTCAGTGTTGGTTTAACTTACCTTTTAATGTAGATGGACAATGCTCAGCAGCATCATCAGTCTGTGCTCACTTTACTGCCTATGACTGATCTCTTACTCAAATGCAGCATCTCAACTCAATTGTCAGAAGCATTTTCTGGAAATATTCAACTCATTCATTGCAATGTTAATATTGCAGTTGTCTGACCAGCTACTGCTGGTTTCTTTGTTCAGGGAAATCCTCCAGTGATATCTTTTAAAAGAAATAGAAAATCTTTCCACATATTCCTATTCATTCTGTTTTACGGATGCCCCTCAAAAACGAGGAGACAGAGTGTGGAATTAGAACACTATTGGAAGGAAGGTGCATGCCAGACCTAATAGTTCAAATATCGAGTCTTATGTTTATCTCTTATGTTTAGACTATAATGGCTACAACACAAACATGCTATTATTTATTGAAGTCTGTTAACTTTTTTTTAAACAGGGAAGCGTTTAACATTAGGATTTGATACATATCTGGTTTTACTATATTCTGTTTCTCAGGTCATGCACAGATTGTCCATCTCTTATTAGAAAGAAACAAGGTTGGAACGATCCCATCTGATAGTCAAGGTGCAACACCCCTACATTATGCAGCGCAGAGCAACTTTGCTGTAAGTAGCACATACCCTAAATGTGAAGTAAATATATTTTGCTGAAATATTTATAGTGTAACAAAGTGTTTGCTTTTAAAATCGTATAAACACAGTGTTGTCTGCACAAGCTTAATTCAGAGTTTTCTTATGTTATGTGATATAAATGTGGTTAATTTCAAACTATTAGAAATAGATTTTAAAAAACTAAATTGCTGTACAAAGAAAGGCCCTTTCATCTATATGTTTGCGTCAGAACACACAATAGTCATTTAGGTACTTCAGTAGAAAGCAGAATGGCACCTGCTGTTTTACAGTGCTTTCACTTTTTAAGGCTCATTATAGCAAAATCTAAGCAGTTACAAGGTATCTGGAGTAAGATCACCTGTATGAGTATTTGCACAGCTGCTTCAATACCAGTCAAACCAGTCTTTGCCTTCAAGAAGACAATTAACTTATAAATATTTGCTATTATGAATGAGCCATTGTCTCAT
Source organism: Cariama cristata (assembly GCF_000690535.1). Classification (NCBI taxonomy): domain Eukaryota; kingdom Metazoa; phylum Chordata; class Aves; order Cariamiformes; family Cariamidae; genus Cariama; species Cariama cristata. The sequence continues at coordinate 11,841 of NW_009636877.1, read as the reverse complement.
AAAGCATGGCTAAAGAGCAAGTAGCTTTTGTCACAATTCTTCATGAACACTATATTTTTATAAGTTTTTTAAAGTTTTTAATATTTAAAAAATATTTTTTAAATTCAGCCAACAAAGAAAATATGTTTCTCAGACTGCCTAATTCTTGTATTTTGGTAGAATAGATAATTTGTTTTCCAGAGCAAGATAAGATATGTTAGAGCTAGGTATAAAACTCAGCAGTTTAATAATTGCGGGTCATGGATGTTATTATAGAAGTAGTTCTCAAGCACTGGAACTTAAGAAGGCTTTTTCATGCTGCTCTGTCTCTCATAGTTGAATTATGCCATGCATAGTAAGCTGAGAGCTTCCATCTAAGTTTTTCTTAGTTCTATTATTCATAACCTCCCTTTACAAAAAGGGTTATTTAGTGCCTAATTAATGTAGTTATGTAGCACATATTGCAGCATTTTCTCAACAGGGATACTAATTTGGGTCTTTCTTGCATACCCACATGTTAATTTTCATAAAACAAGTAAAATTTTAATGCCCTTGAGAACCATTTAAGTTAACAAATCCAGAAGTACTATTGAAAGAGGGAACTGACCAATGTGTATTAATACCACAGCTGTCACCTTCTGTTTCCTCGTGAGAGTGAGTTTTGGGGTTTTGGTGGGGGTTTTTGGAGGTGCTCTCAGTAAGACCATACAGATATTTTTTTAATTCAGACTTTCATTGGAGCGTATCTCTGTATATAATTTACACCTTTTTAGAGAGTTTTTTATTGTTGCTGATTGTTGTCCATTACGTGGTATGTACAATTTGGGTCTGACTCACACACCTAAAATATTTATGTTGTAAAAGCCTTTCTTTCTAGTTTGAGTCAGACTCATGGGAAAGATAGAATGTTTTTATTTACAGTCTGGTGATTGTCTCCACATGCTTTTATCGTTTTTTTTCTTTTCTATATTGATACATTCCTAAAAAATGATTTTTCATACTGACTCGCTTTCTCTGAGCTTGATTCAGTTGTATGAAACATGTTCTTTATGTTGCTGCCTTTTGATCCCACTGGCCAGCCAAACTATGATATCATTTAGGTTTTTATGGCAAAATAGAGTAGGTGATGGAATCAGATGTTCTTTTGTAATCTTATATACTAACAATAAATGTACTGTTTCCCATCTTACACAAAGAATGAAACAGGAGAGTCTCATTCAGATCTGCGGGCCTCTTTTAGCTGGTGATGTATCCAAGTGCCCCTGTTTGTGCATGGCTAAATTATGTCTAGAGCTTCTCTCTTTTTTTAAAAACTCTGGTTGTTTCTAAGCTCTACTATTTGCTTTTTTCCTTGATTACATACAAATCCTTGGGTAATTCCCACCGCTGCATTCCACATACATAGTCAGACAACTGAGCGGAGACTCATCCATGTTTGTTTTGGCAGTAGCATCTATGTATTTATGGTTTGAGAACCACGTTGTTGTTCTGTTCATTCTGCCCAAGTTTGGATAGGCGTGGTATGTTTCTCAGCTAAAATGCAATGTTTCTTAGTCCCTAACAAGAAGAAGAAAGTTTGTTCTTTTGTGTTTATTATAAATATTTGCATTGCTTTCAGTTTTACTTAACTCGCTATCTTGTTCCTTGCTCTGTTTTTCTGCAGGTTGCTTACTCTAATTTTTGGTTTTTAAAGACTGAAGACACTTAGTCAGCACTTAATTTACGTGAAGAATTTGTTTTCTAAGACTAATTTATCCCCACTTCTTGTAGAAGGAAAAGTTCTAGAAGAGAAGCTATCTAATATGACCACCCAAACAGATTGCTTGAAATTTAGATGGCTTATGTATCCTGCAGAAGGTCCAAATAAACATACTTCTTCAATTTTTGAACTTCATGGGTGAAGGCAGATGCTCTATTAGTATTGATTCTAGTATGCAGAATGTAGGACTAAATATATATTTTTCAGAATTTTTCCCGAGATGTCCAAGACAATGTGTTTCCCTTTCGCATTCTTGTATAGATTGATCTAGTAAATGAAATGTGGACACCCCTGTCTTATTTTTGAATATTCAAAAATAATATTTAGTATTTTTCAGAGTTTCTTGATAACACACAATGAAATGATCCAGGTTTACTTCTCTCCTGTACTGTTGTTTTTCAGCTTCATTGTTTTTTATTTTGTTTTCTCCACTTTTTTAATAGATATAAAATACATGTGATTTTTCATGACAAAATACATGTAGAATTAAATTGATTGATACTTCTGTTATCCGATTTCTTAACCATTCTGTTCTGTTTTGACGTTATTTTGTTTTCAAGTTGTTAAAACTTCATTTTGGCAAATAACTCTTATAGCACTATGGGATTTTCTTCCAGTTTTTCCCCTTAAAAACTCTAGAAAAAAAGAGTGATTGAAAGAAACAGTGCTTTACTAAAACTTAATGAAAGAATAAAATTACTTATTTATGTTTGTAGGATGTGTGCCTTAGTATTGAAAAGGTCCAGCCTTCATACTGCTTTTCACTTTGCGGGATTTCAAGCAGCGCAGAGTACTGGTAGGGTGCCGAGTTGCTGGCCTAATGAGTAGCCGTGTGTATCTGAGGTGTAGCGGTGGTCAGTGTGAGTACACAAAGCTATAAACACATGCTGGTTTCTGTGGAAGGCTTAATGCTTCCAGTCCTTGTTATTTCTGGCTGGACCTTTTTACAATAAACTGATGGTTCAGATATGGACCCAAATTCACAAAGCTGTTAGATCACATTAACGTAAGATAAATGCGAAATTTCCTATTTCTTTAGAGGGATGAAATAATAAGTAGTAGTTAAAAAAAAATCCAAACTAATCAATAGGACTTAGGCATTTAAACACCTTTCTGATTTGATTCCTTATAGCCAAGGAATTCTCATCCTACCCAGAGCAGTGATAGAGCTCTTTTAGGGTCATACGGGGGAAAGGATAAAATAGTGTTAATACTAAAATATAAAAATAAAATAAAATAATGAAACCCACTTTTTTCAGTTTTTATTGGCCAACCTGTCAGTGGCTCTGAAGAGATGATTACCAGCTGTTAAATGCACAACCTTTGTAAGGCATTAGATAGAACAGGGAAAATCTTCCCCTAATTCTTTTTCTAGCAGTCATGATTTCCTCTCCCTTCCTTTCCTGTGTGGCTTATTAAGAATTTAGCAGGGGGTTAAACAAGTGGACTTGTTTGCTGAGAGCTTAACGCAAACACAGCATTTGAAGAAATAATTCTTTTTGCTTTGATTTAGAGTTTTTTGTGTAGCAGTTCCAGTGGAAAGCTTGGACTGAGGTGTAAAGATTTTCTTAATCTTTTTTGATTTATAATATTTCAGTAATTAGTAACCTGTCGATATTATTAAATATTGGGAAATATGTCTATGTTGCCCCAAAAGTATTTGGTTTGGTTTGGTTTGGGTTTTTTTTGAATAGTAAAATTATTAGAGTTTGGCAGACTAAAATATTTACATGTGCAGTCATATTTAGAATTGGAGCTAAAAAATATGTCAGGAGAATATTTTGAAGGAACGTCATTTTAGCGTTACAGTATTACAGTAATGTTTTGATAAGCCGATAATATTTTTCCCATTGCTTTCTTCACAATGACTGCAGTGTCTTTTACTTCTTTATGATGAACACTAAAAACAAAGAAGTGTGAAATAAATGACAGAGTTAAATTCATAGTTAAGGATGCACTATGAACATTGACAAGGAAAGGGGCATAGCAGAAAATACAGTGCTCCTGTTGAGCTATTACTCTATATAAACATAAAAAGGAAAAATGAAGCTTTGATTTGCTTCGTAAACAGCTAAATGAGACACAGTAGTTTCTTATTGTTACAGATTCCTTTTAATGCTAATTTCAATAGTATGTCTTTTCAGGAAACAGTTGAAGTATTTTTGAAACATCCTTCTGTAAAAGATGACTCAGATCTTGAGGGAAGAACATCCTTCATGTGGGCAGCTGGCAAAGGCAGTGATGATGTCATTAGGACTATGCTGACTTTAAAATTGGATATTGATATCAATATGACAGACAAATACGCTGGCACAGGTAAGACGCTTTACAGTAAAGAACCACTGAATGTTTCCAGTCACTGTGATATCCACCAAATAAAAAACACTGTTAGAAGCTATATTAATCTTTTCCTGGATGTGTACCTTAATCCTGAAAATATTTCTGCATCAGTCTAATTATATGTATGAGTCACTTCTTTGCGTTATTGTGGGAAAGAATCAAATCTTTTTTGCGCAGATTGGACCAGTTCATTCGAAACATAACAGGAAGAAATGTACGGCTGTGCTGCTGTTTAGTTAGATCTGCAGTCCTGGGAAAGGAAGAACTGTTCTGTACTTCGGAGAATACAATGAAATATAATTGCCTATTTAAAAAATTTATTTGTTAGTAAATAAATATTTTGAAACAATATAGAGCAAACTAACCAATGAAGTGGCTAAATTATCATCATGAAAATCTTAAGTACCATAGTTATTTGTAAAGGTAGTGTGATAAAGATTAGAGCTATTGCCCTTCTGTTGTCCAAACAAGAAGTTAAACTTGATATACCCTAAGTTTATCATCTCATTATCTGCCTGAAGCAAAAGACAGTCATGCAACACAGCATTTCAGAATTCAAGCATGCAAGTCATGAAATTCAATATTTCCTATAGCAACTATGAATTTATCTCCTTTAATGAAAAATTCTAAGAATTTGTGGTAGAAATATTGTACCTATGTAGTACTTTCAACAAAAACAAAATAACAGTTCTGACAGAGAGACAGGTGTGGAAGGGTGTATGTATTCAACAGAGTTGGAAATACAGTTAAAGTAGTGGAGCTGTATCGTGTGCTGATGACATCTGAATAAAAAAAAAAGAGGAGAATGTGGATACATTGGGCATAAATTGGAGGGGTTTGGTAGCAGGGGGCTGCAGGGGTAAACTGTGTGGGAGGAGGTCATGAACTACCCTGTGCCCGTCACAGCCAGGTCACAGATTTAGAAGTTAAGTGCAAAAATGTTTACCTATGTATAATAAGTAGTAAAATGATATCTGAGCTGATAGAGCACACATCCGTGAATAATATAATAGAGGGCATTTCTCCTGAAAGCTATGTTATTTTAAACAAACAAGAATGTATATTGCAATGTTTGTTTATATAAATTTTAATAAATTTGTTTTAAGGTATATCTTTTGGCTGCACACACACGTACACACAAACTAGCTAAGCTGCATGCTTAGGTTTAGGGAACTTGCAGCGTAGATCTATGCCAACCAAGAGACAAAGATACGAGTTTAACAGATTTTTCTCTCTTCAGATCACACTTCAAATAACATACAAATGGTAAATGAATGCAACGTCAGGGTTGCATGGTTCAAGATTTGAAAGATAGCATGTATGAATATTACTTTCATAAAAATAAATTTTTTATTTTCTTTGGTGGTATGGTGGGTCTTTACACAAAAGGCCAAATACAGTTACCGTAAAATTCTATTTAAATATCTAAATTCTTACTCTCCTTACAAATTAACGCATGGAAAAGTCAGTCTTTCCAAGTTATGATAGTTTGTAATTTTTGAGTTTAAGAAATTGTGCAACAAATAAAATCTCAGTCTTCATGTTTGATGCCTTGCAAACTACATACTCTACAATTTTAGTCTTGTTTCATCCTTTATCAGTCTCACCTATATTTGCTCCTTCCTGACAGTGCCCTTTTAAATACCTCACAGTATTTGTTTCAGACCTTAAGGTGCAGTAATGTTGTAGTCACTGTGCAAACCTTCTTAGAAAGGGTTTTCTTCTTTGCAGACAGTGAACACATACTGTGTTTCTGAAATTACTCAGGTGTGGATTTCATGCTTGAATAATTCAGGTCATTGGGTTTATTATCTTTCAGTCTTAAACCTTTCATAGCAGTGATGTGTAATCACCTTTTAATCTTGATATTGTTGTAGGGTTTTTAATCCAAGGAAATGGATGGATTTTCCATTTCCTTGAAACTGCTGTTGTGTAGAACACAGTAATAGTCTTAAAGTAGGGAACTATGCCGTTCGTTGCTTGCTGTCGAGCAATCTGAACTTTATCATTGTGCAAGCATGTGCAGTAGCATGGGCTTTATTAAAGTGAGCTGTAAACTTAAAAGGAAGCCCACCAGTAAATCACTCTCTGATTTCAGACGTGGGGTTTTGTCCAAAGGTTCTTAATCATTCCCAAGTTTTGGTGAGGGAAAAGTAGCGTTGTATTCTGACGGGAAACTATGCACTAATAGAAAATAGCGTACATGCCACCGTGCCTGGGGTACAGTTGCTGAGGAGAGTTCAGGGTTGTGTGTTTCTGACTTTTGTGTGCCAACTCAGTTAAGCTCAGTTATAATGTTGCGTTAACGCAGCCTTTCGCATTTACTTAAAAAGAGCAAGCTCTCCATTCAGCTTTGCTAGAACATCGAGACTCTCCGCATTGTGTAGGAGCATGACACCAAGGGAAAGGAATTTCCTTCTGCCTAGAGATCAGCGCTGCAGGAGCATTACAGGGGCAGCTTTATAGCTCTGCCGTCACTGCGTACAATGGAGAGGGCTCTGTCTGTCGGCTGAACAAAGGGCCTATTGTGACCAGCTGGCCCAAGAATCTCTTCAGTCACCGTGACTCCATCACAGAAAATTTGGCTTACAAGAAAATATTGAGCACAAAGCGCGAAACAAGATGCCTGCGTCAGAATGAGTGATAGGGGGGAAGAACCGGCCAAGCTGACACAGCAGCTCTTTTTCTATTGTATTGTTATACACACCCCATGTGTCATCTGATGGGGTGGTTTATTGCCGTTGGTTTCATAAGAAGTGCAGTACAAAAACCAGAACCTAGAGTTTACTGTGAGGTCAGACCATGAAAACCAGGCCTATCCAAATGTACAAAGCGGCAGGGATCTCATTCTTGTCAAATTTCTACTGATAACCACCCACTCACATAGCTACTGCAGATCTTCCTGCTTACAGATATTTTTCACGACTGCGGTGAGTGCCTCTATGCTTTTTAGCTGCAACAGTTAAACATCAGTGTCATCTTAAAGGCATGATTTCAATTACTAAGGCAGCACTTCTCGTAGTGTCTCTGGCTGTGACCCCAGTTCTTGTAGGAAGCGCCTCATTCGTCTGTATCGCAATTCCAGTTACTAGCACTAATTTTGTCAATGTGTGTTTTAAGGCAGCACACTTCAGCTGGATTTGATTCACCGAGGGCATGAACAACCTGTGCCTTTCAGTAGTGCCTCTGTAACAGTTTCTGCCAGGTTACTGTTGCATAAGCTGTGTGAAGCTGGTACCCGTGGTAAACAGTTGCAGGCAAATACAAAAAGCCTGACTGTTCTGATCATCTGGCTGTGGCTCAAGAAGCAGTTCCTTCTAGCATCAGCCTTCATGGTGTGCCTTTCTGTATAATGACTCGGCTGGATCTTGACCCTACCTGTTTTAACATTAAACAAGTAGAGGCATGTAGGTACTGTTTACAGCCCCACATCTCACTTGCTTGAGCAGACTGAATTCTCACCAAGGATGCATATTTGTGAAATTTCATGGGGAAATATGAATTCACTTTACTAAATGCATATTTATGAATTGCGCTGCTTTGTATTTTCATTCTAAATTATTTTGCTTTTGTCATCTGTGAAATAGATGTACAGTATGATAATGTAGATTGTCTGATTCCATTGCTGACTATAGGAAATAATCCAAAACCTTTTGAAAGCAAATAGTGAAATCACCAATACATGTGTCCTCCATTGGTTTGAAATCTCATTGCTATGCGTAGTTCTCCTTTCCTTCAAAAAGAACCGTGAACTGGTCGGACTGGCATTTCAACATTTTCCTCAAATCCAGGTGACAGTGCCGGCAGGATGCTGTGTTAGGCGACAGCACCTTCAGTTCTAGGACACCACATCTTTATCTCTGAGGTCTAAAGTATCTAAAGTAGCTCTGTGTTATTTCTTGGTTTGGATTCAGTGAAGTCTGCATACATTCAATATGAGAGGGCAAAGAAAACTATGGAAGAGAAGCAGTCTGCAGAATCAACTTGCATAGTTTTCATACGACTGAACTTCATGAATTGTAGGAGTGAGATAAAATGCAGTATCTGGTCTTTTCCATCATCTTTTTCTTTTTGCTGAAGAAAACGGAGCGACAGATACTGTGCGAGGTGTGATGGCCTTGCTACATGATTTTGTGTAAAATTTTCTCCAAATAATTCTGAATTAAAAAAAGGGGCAGGAAAAGCTGGGTAGTTATCTGGAGTTAGTTTTAATTGAGACAGCTTTACTGATTTAAAAGAACTAAAAAAAAAGGTATTTTCAGGAAAACATCGAAGAAATAATGAAAGCTTTCTTTCACTGGCAGTGGGCAGTTTCATCTCTGTTGGGGTTGATGTAAGAAATGCCACAAAATGGAGGCAGAAGTAGATCATGTTATGTTCTCTTAATCAGAAGCTCCTAACCTTCCACAAATCCTCAGTATAAGCCCATCTTGGTGGTGTTAAGGTTAAAATTCCTATTTGTACAAGTTAAAAACACGTTTCAGGGCTAACAAATTTTCTGCTTATTGCTTGTATGGCAAGAAAATGTGGTTAGTGATCGCTTGCTATGATTCTTCAGTTTCTTGTGGTCGAAAAGTACCTTTTCCACCAAAATGGTTAAAATTCGTTTTTATTTTGACTGTTCTAATTGTGAACCTCCAAAGCTCATGGTATTGTGATTTCTTTTTCCTACTAATTTATTCTTTTAGCATTACATGCTGCTGCCCTTTCTGGCCACGTCAGCACAGTGAAACTGCTGTTGGAACATAATGCACAGGTGGATGCTTTGGATGTCATGAAACATACCCCGCTTTTCCGAGCCTGTGAGATGGGACACAAAGAAGTGATACAAACACTAATTAGAGGTCAGCTGTTACGAATTTCCAAACCTGTTCAGAGTTACGGTGCTACTTTCTGCGGGACTGGGAAATAAACAGCATAGCTGAGCAAGAGGTGGGGTAGAAAATTACTTCCCTAAGGCAGGTTTTGTCTGTAAGTACGCTTTGTGGAACAGCACTAGTAAATGTAAAAGATTATCAGGGTGTTGTGCAAAATGGCTAGAAGTGTTAAATGTAAGACTTTCAAATTGGGATAGTTCTTTTTACAGCTATTTTCTGCTCAAGCCTTTTCAAGTATGTTCTAGTCTCTCAAACAGCCTCTTCCCCCAGCAAGTCATTGTTTTTCTTTATTTTTTTTTTCTCTCCAGCAAATAAGACCAAATTAAGCTTTCTTCTGTTTTGTGAGAAAGCATTTTTAGACTTCTTTGAAGATTTTTTGATGATTTAAATGAATCTTTATTTTTTAATGAAGATAGCTATCAAAAATCCTAAATCATTAATTTTTTCCTCTGATTGATTTTTATAAGCAGCATTTTATTTGTAGGCAGAAATAAGATTTAACAATGTACACAGTTTTAGGCAATTGTAAAAACTTTGCTGAAGTATAAGAAGTATGGTGAAAGAGCAGTGGTATCTTAGATGCAAAATTCTGTCATTTTAGCTTCACAGAAACGTTCCAAGTAGCTGGAAGCAGTCTCCCTCCTGCTTGAGATATTATCTCATTTATGGACAGTTGTAGTACCCAGGCTAATAAGTTGCAAGTTTTCCATCAACCAGCCTTTCTTACTGAAAAGTGTACTTCCCTCTGTGATCTACTCGGCATATTTTAACCTCCTGTTAAGCTCTTCCTCCCACTCAGTATGCCATCTAGCTTTTGTAGATGCAAGAAACTTGGTTATTAGAATCTGAGTTATGTTTAATTAAATATTTTATGATACAGACAGTCATTGTTGCTGGTTGCTTCAGGTTTTTATATTTGTGGAGGTTTAGTTTTGTACGGAGTTTTTGCATCTTACAAGAACAGACAGAGAAATTAATTATCTGCATAAAAGAGTCAACATGCTTGAATTTTAAAAAAATGGAGTTGTTTTTCAAAAGTCATTCTTACACTGTGATTATTTTATCTTGTCCGCTTTACAGATTTGAAAAGAGATTTCATCTGAAGTCTAGTTTTCAAAAATGATTTTGTTGTTATGAAATAAAAGTTTCACTGAGAATTAATAGGCCTGAAACAAATAAAGGGTAGGTTTTTCAAGGGCATTTGGCAAATCTGGAGTTTCTAAAGTGTGTGAGAGCATACTCAGAAGCTTGTAAAAAAGTTAGATTCCTGACCCTCACTACCCTCACTGAAACTATTTCATTCCGAATTAATTTCTATTTTGGTTTTAAGGTTTGAGTAACAAAATTGAAGTTACTTTCAGAAATATTTCTCTGAATTGTCAGTTTACCAAATAAGTTCTAGTTGAACGTAAACTTATTCTTTTCTTTGCATTCAAAAGTGGGTTTTTTATGTTCAAAAATGTATTTGTTGTTACAGGAGGAGCAAGAGTAGATTTGGTTGACCAAGATGGCCATTCACCCCTTCACTGGGCAGCCCTGGGAGGAAATGCTGATGTGTGCCAAATCCTGATAGAAAATAAAATCAACCCTAATGTGCAGGATTATGCAGGTAGAACGCCTCTGCAGTGTGCTGCTTATGGAGGTTACATTAACTGCATGGTGGTGTTACTGGAAAACAATGCAGATCCAAATATTCAGGATAAAGAGGTATGTTGTTGTGCACCGAGCTATTTAATTAAATTTAGAATAACATAAAACGTTTTCCTTTTCTTCATGGTCATTCTCTTTTCTGGGACATAGAAGCATCTTTGCCGCTGTTTATCACGAAAGGAAAGCATCCTGATGTAATTTCCCTATGGCTTGACTTCTAAAATCTTGAATGAAAAGTGATATTTTAATATGCAGCATGAATTGAAGGCTCATATTTTTTCGTATCACTTTTGATTTTTCCTTATCAAAGTGTGATCTTAGAAGTCATATTAATCATCTGATTTCTTAAATTCTATCGTTCCTTATTAACTGACATGGGAACGTGATTTTATAGTCTGTAATGTGTTTCTTCAGCATAGAGGTAGAGCAAGTAAGATGTTGCAACTGCGATTGCACAAGAACTGCTTCAATTACTTATCCACGTAAGTATCCACGTGTGTATCACTCTTCCAGGTGAAATAAAAAAAGAACACTGATTAGTTTATATGTTCTTTTGGACCATTATTGAAGCAGTAAGTGAAATTAGGAGCCAGAAAAATTGTGCAACATATACAGATTTCTTTGTTATATGACATAATTTCTCAGAAGGTGGTAGAACTTCATCAGTCAAAAGAATTTCACCCAATTTGTTAAACTTTTCTGTTGCTATTTGTTGTAGGACATGGATAATTCCAGGTAATGGAAAAATGTTTTTTATTATGAGTTGTACGGAGTATGCTGGGGAGATTTTCCAACCTGCTATGTATGGCATCAGCTTGAGTACAGCTGAATACCTCAGCTCCATCTAATTCACACAGAGACACTGCAGCGTTCTCTTCAGCCCTTGGGGTTCAGGAAGTGGCTTTCTAGCACTGAACTCAGAATGTCTTCATGTTTTTCTGTGGTACCTAGCCTTCTAGGTGTTTCCTACATTTGGAGTTCACAAAAGCAAGATGCAGACAGGAGGCATGGTCTGGAAGTGAAGTGAAATATCTATATTTTGTTGATATTAACAGAACTTGAGGTATTTGTATTGTGGTTCTGTGATCCCAGTCCCGAGAGTGATCACAGACTCACAGAATGGTTGGGGTTGGAAGGGACCTCTGGAGACCATCCAGTCCAACCCCCCTGCCAAAGCAGGGTCCCCGACACCAAGTTGCACAAGATTGCGTCCAGGCAGATTTTGAATATCTCCAG
>NW_009636876.1:1379-3489 GCF_000690535.1 Cariama cristata | reverse complement strand
ATTTCCCCAAGTCGAGTCTGTTTTGCCCACGATGGTAATTGCTGAATGATCTCCCTGCCCTTATCTCAACCCAGGAGCCTTTCGTTGTATTTTCTCGCCCCCCATCCAGCTGAGGAGGGCAGTGATAGAGCAGCTTTGGTGGGCACCTGGCCTCCAGCCTGGGTCAACCCACCTCACATAACTTCTGGAAACCAAGTTATTTTTGTATCTTTAATTCTTCTTGTAACTGGCAGCTAGTCTTCACTGTATTTCAAGGAGCAGAGTTTTTAGCAGAAGGATTACTATGTCATTAATCAATCCTTTGAATATTCATGATTTAGTGGATTTTTTTTTTCCCCTCACAGAAGGAGAGAAGTAATTGTTTTGGCTAGCACTTGAAAAGTGTGTATGTGCTGTTGTTAGAACTCCACTGTACTGGGCAAAAGTACAATTTTTCTATTATATATGCAAACTGATCTCTCTCCAATACTGATAAATACCCTTTAGTTCCTCTTCTCTCTTTGATAACAATGTTCCATGCTTTCTTGGTAGGAATGTAATGAAAATAGAAAACGTGAGAAAAAAGACAAAACCCCAAACCATCCAGTGGAGGTTGAACTAGTCCTTGCTGAACCCCCAATTTAGAGAGTGGGGTCTTGACAAACCTTTCCACGTTTGTAGCAATCTACCATTTTGTATTTGTTACTTAAATTTTGTTCAGTCTCGCAACGGTGCAAAGCTCGGATGAAATACTGGTTGTGGAGTGTGTGGGAGGCTGTTCTCAAAATTTTAATGCCACAAAGCATAACCTTCTGTGGTGTCCTACTGCTATACCCTGTTGGTGTCCATCTTCAGGGGACTTTTTGGTCCTTACTGGTTTTTATTATCTGAAATATGCTGCTTTCTCCCATGTCACTTTGAGGGAAGCAGAAAGGTACCTGTTAGTAGGTAATACTGCAACTCTTGATGATGCAGGTAGCATTAGGCTATTTGGAAATAGGATAGAGTTGCCCAAGTCTCATGTAGGGAACGTTAGTGGTTGTTTCTCAGGCCACACTGAAGGGCACCTAATGAATGGTGCTAATTCTTTGGGTTTTGCTTGATCATTGGGCCAGAGTTGATTGTAGGACAACTAAACAAAACTGAAATAACCTCCTCTGAGTAAAAGAAATTAAGGGAAAATTGTTGCTGCTGCTAAGAGTAGCACAGCAGAAGGAATCCTGTAGAACATGCAACGTTGCAAACCAGTTCAGGAAAGGGAGATCAGTTTTTTATAAGGTGTCCCTCCACCCCCAAAAGGCCAACGCTGATTCGTATCAGGAGTTTTGCAAAGGCAAAGAACATGCCCAGCTGCACCTCCTCCCCATGAGGCCTGCAGTAGGAAACCTTCCTCCTCTGTAGTGGAGATGTTTTGCAGCTGGGTTGGTGAACTTCCCAGGTGATGGCCGTTTGTTGTCAGCTAGCAGAATTTCAAAGTCTGTACTGTTTAGTTCTACCCTTTATATAAAGAAAAGCAACAACAGATATGTGGAAAAGTTTTTGAAGTTAATCCTCCTGGATAGGGCAGGGGGGCTGTATGACTAGCTGCTGAACACATGTGTATTCTTAATTTTTAGCACTCAGGCTATTTCCCACACAGAGTATAATATATTTTTCCCTGCACGTTTTTGGACATGTTTATTTTGTCCTGGCATGCTGTTCTCATTGGGACCACACACTCTCACAGCAGCCGGGCGTTCTGTAACTGTGCACAGCAACATGGAGTCACTCTGAAGTGGGTTGTGGCTTCCTCCCTCCCGGCTTTCTTTGGGGACTTAATTCAGCTCCTTTCTTGGGAGAAGGGGGGCAAAAGTACTCTCCTTGTCCTTCAGCAAGGAGCTGCTTCAAACTCTTACATTCTCTCTCTCTCTTTTTTTTTTTCCTTTAAAGATATTAAGGTTTTGGGTTTTTTGTGGGTTTTTTGGTGTGGGTTTTTTTTTTTGCATTAGGGTGATAGGTAATAGCCATGTCCCAAACTTCTTTAAATCTAGCTTTTTCCAACCAGTGTTTTACAATTAAAATAGATCTTGCTGTTTCTGTGTGATGCAGCAACGCTGACTTCAGTGGGAGCACGGCGTAATGAAGGACCAGC
>NW_009636876.1:0-1348 GCF_000690535.1 Cariama cristata | reverse complement strand
GGAATAGGTCTTCTTTATCCAAGACTATTTTAAAATAAGCTGCAGGTAGTTTTCTGTTTGCACAAGTGTTCTTGCTCCTGATAGTCTGAGGGCATGTGGGTTCCCTATTTGGTAAACACCTCTGCAAAGTTGTGTTGTGTTTTGGTTTTTTTTTTGTTGTTATTGTTGTTTTGTTTTTTAATATAAAGTGCTTTTATTAATAGAGAAAAAAATCTCAGTTGATGGCTCTGGAAACAAAACTCTTCTGTTTGTCACCTGCCAAAACACCCCAGAACACCCCCCAAACCTGCAGGTGTCATGGTAATTTGCCCCTCAGTGCCAGCAAAAAGCTTTTATGGTTTTCAGGAATTTGTAAGGTAGTTCTAGTTTTGTGTCACCCAGATCATTCACATCTTTACCCTCTTAACCTGAGTGTGGACAATGGACTGAGCGCGTTAATTTAGGGTCTGACTAAGAGTTATGTGCCTGTCTCTCTTCTTCAGGTTTGTAGCAGGGTCCTGGGTCCAAATATAGAAACCATAAAAGATTTCATGTGCAGCTAGTACTAAATTAAAAGTCCAAATCCTTTAAAGCAATTTTAGGTTTGTTTCCATGGCATTGATTTTTTGTTTCTTTTTTTTTTTTTAATTATGGCTTGAAGGTGAGCGGGAATATTCTTAGGTCTTGAAAAGTTGCCTTGTCGGATACAATGACTCAACGTTGTTTGAATTTCTAATCCGTGTTCATGTCATCATTCTGAAAAGCGGGGTTAACTGTGGCAAATGGATAAAGCTCTCAGTAGACAGGGTTACTGTGGTTGTTCAGCAGTACCGTCCTCTCAGATGAAGATATTCAGCATTCTGGCTTTAAAACTTTGGATTTGAATTCTGATTCATGATGTTTAACACTACCTCATTTTAATGTTTGAAGTATAGAGGATCCTTGCTCACCACTGAGGTGACAGCTGTAAAGCCATTCCCTTGCACCGACACAGAATGTTTGGGGTGACATAGGAAAGCAGGATGGTTTGCTTCGCTTCATTTGTGATTAAATGCCTGTGTAGAGAAAGCCAGGTTTCCCAGGGAGAGGATAAAGCTTTCATCCAGGAAAGCCAGGGAGCACAGTTCATGAAAGGACCACGCATCAGCCTGGGGGGCGGGGGAGATCAGCTCAAACTTTCTGTGAAGCTGAGCAGCAACCACGATGAGCTCTCCCTGACCGTCCCTGTCTCTACCTAAGGGCATACCCAGGTGTCCGTTCCAGCTGCTGCCTTACCGCACCGGCAGGCAGAGGCCATGCCGGCGGGTTTAAGCCTCTCTCGGCCCCCGCTCCGCCGCGCGGTGCGGACACAGGTTTCCAGCCCGGGATT
>NW_009636875.1:0-22720 GCF_000690535.1 Cariama cristata | reverse complement strand
CCTGCAGTTTTAACTGCAAGAACAGAAGCAGGCAGGACCCCTGACAACAGAGATGATGTGTTCAAACTCAGCATTGTACAGGCAAATGGTCCTTGCTTTCACGCTATTCTTCTCAACAGCAATCCCCAAATGAGTTGTGCTTTGCCTCACTCCATTGTTCACTCCTCTCCATACCATTGCTGAAAGCCTATTTTTTTCCCACCAGTGCTTGCACCCTTCAGACAGCTAAAGATGACTCAAATAGCCTTAGCTAAAATCAGCAAATGAGGCAGGAAGGGGGACTCAAACCATTCTGTCTGTGCTTGGTTTTGCTCATAAGCAGGTGGTATAGTATGGCCTTAAGGCACCATCACATCAGAGCTGGGACACACCAACCGAACTTTTACAAAACAGCAAATACAGTCAGGACACTGCTACATCTTCTGGAGAAGGGGCCAGGGAGGCTTTGGAGGCTGTGCGTGAATTAGGGATGCTGTGGATCTCTCCCCAACCCCTCCTTAACTCACTGCTTTCCAAGTGATCCAACAGAAGAGAGCTTGGGATCCATCTTTGGGGGACAATATATTGCCAGAGAAGCTGCCATGGATGATGATCTTCAGTACTGCTTCACCCTCCACCCCACTGGTGTGGTACGCTGGGTACTCTTCCTGAGAACGATGCCCAGAAATGGTGGTGGAGGACGCAGACCATCTTCAGCCCTTTTCCACTGTTTGAACAGAGAGGGCCATCCCAGCTCTGCGGGGAGATTATCACAAAGGCACATGGAGCCAGAGGGGCGGGGCTGGGCTGGGCCACCACGCTACAACCACTGACATCGTGGTCACACAGCAGAGCTGACTTCTAATGGTGCTGGTCTCATCTGCGGTGCCTGCAGTTCGGCAGTGGCACCGCTCTCCTGCCGAACAGGAGTCATCACTGTGCCTGGGCCACGCCGGGATTCGTGTACAGGGCTGGTACGGGACCACCCCACCAAGAAAAAAGAAGAGAGCAGACATCCTTTATGCCTGCCCCAAAGAGAGCCTATCTCTGACACCCAGACCCTGGATCAGAGGTGGGATCCCACTCAGCGCTCGCCCCACGGGCGGCACTGCTGCCCTCAGTCATCCTGCCATTGCCCCATTTCCTCAGCATCCTCCAGCTTCCCACTTCGCTTTTTTCCCACACTAGAGGCAACTTGCTCTTTCCCTGCTGTGTCTCTCCCTTGTCTTGAGTAACTCACTGGTGGTTTCCAGCCACTTTCTTCACTCCTCTAGTGGAAATATCAGTAAGGGGCTATTGATTCTTCTCCCATTGGGGTCACAAGGCAGCAGTCTCGCTGCCGGACTTGCAGTGACACTCTGACTGCTCCCGGCTCCAGGCTGCCCACTGAGCCTTGCCGTCACCAGCTGGCATGGGTTACTCTTCCCTGGTAATCAGTACTCTTCTCTAAGCAACATCTTTGCACAGTCTCTTAGCTAGGGCAAATGCCACAAACTGGCCCAATTCCAAATGACATCAGAGAAGCCAGGATCAGACCTCTCAGGAACGATGGGAGAAGCTCAATTGTCTTAGGGGACTGAGTATATCTGTCCAACAGCAATAGGCAGAGGACCTAAGAGTGGCAAGATGCAACTGAAAACTCTCAGAGAGAAAAGCACTACTCGTGTACCCAACCCTATTGCCTACATAAGTCTTGCTGGGCGTACGTGCTTGGTTTTGGTTCTTTCCAATGCTCTCCAGGTGGTCTTTCCTAAAGGAAAAAGGATAGGAGTATCCAGAGAGGTATTCCACTTCGTTTCACACAATTAAAGTCATCAACAAAACTGGATTTACAACTACCTAAGGGAGACAACCACACATATGCGGGCAGTAAAGCAGAGCTGGTTTTGATGGAGTTACTCTAGCAACAACTTAGAGCCTCAGAGTTATCACCTTGCCATCGGCCGTCTGCCACTCTCCTGAGACAGCAGCATCCTCTGTGCTCCCCTGCACTAGCCAGGCTGGAAAAACAATGAGGTGGTCATCGCTCAGAGTTTTTGCCCTCTGTCACTGCCTCTGCTGCAGAATGAACTCCCCATAGGCTTCTCCAGCCTTTGTCTGGGGCAACACTGTTCTGCAGAGCACTGACAGAGCTGCAGAGGGGCCTGGAGATCTTTGGCAGCAGGGAAGAGAACAAAAAGAAACTCTAATTTGAGAGAAAAAAGACAAGGAATGATTTTAGCTTTTTCACATTCCCAGCTGGGAGGATGAAGAGCTCTGAAAGGTAGAGACTGCACACCAGTGAGTCAGCTCTAGCTAGCTGGGTCATAGACCCTGCCACAGGGGTTAGGAGTGTTAAGTATTCAACCTTCTCACCTGCATTGCAGTTATGTCTAGAGTTCAGATTTTGAGTCCCCTATTAACAGCTGACATTTACTTAGGGACCATGGCAAATAAGGGCTCATTCCAGCTCCCCCTGCAAAGACACTACGCACAGAAACCACATCTGCCGTTGTGTTCCCTGAGTATGTCTGGTGGGTCATCACCAGGGTACTCTTAATTGTCCAGAATCATTACTGCCCTGCCAGTGGGAAAGGCCTAAATAAATAAAGATCAAACAATCAGAATGAATGAGCTGGTGAGCCCCCAGCGAAAAGTAACCTGGCAGAACAAAAAGTGCAAAATATCCACCCAGTAGGGAATTATTATTCTCATGTGGTTTCTTCCCTACTTCCTTCCTTCCTTCCTTCCTTAGGAAACAAAACCAAACAGAAACAAACCATGTTCATGGTCTTTTCCATTCTTTCCTTTCAAGTATTTGATTTTTACAAAGCTATGTGGGAATGGACACGCTGTGACTTTCATGCTTCCCAGGACATCAGATTCCTGTTTTCTGGAAGAGACAGATCCCACCAGATGTACAAAAACCTTCAAGGCACGCTAACACAACTGCTGTCCCAGGAGCAGAGGGAGATGTGGTAGCAAATTTCAAATACACCAGATGAGAGCAGAGTGATGTTTTGTCTTAGAGCACGAGAAGCTTCTTAAAGCTCTATTAGTTTACTAAGCGGTTGTGTTTTAGGGGGGCTGCCATCGGGGGCTGAAGAAGAGGTCATCGGTGGGCTATATATGCTCCACGTTATAACACTGCCGACTAGAGTATGTACAGAAAAAGGAAGGGCAGAAGCAATTGCCCCAGCTGCAACTAACAAGAACTGTTGCTGGTTGTAATACCTGCTGCAGGTTAGGATCCCTGTCTGCCCTCAGGTAGCAGTGAATCAGGTAGCACTCTACTAGTTTTTTGTGGGTTTGGTGGGGCTTTTTTTAGGGCGGAAGGTGCTTCTGTGGTCAATCCAGGTCAGAATCCAGGAGGAAGACTCCCAGATAAATGAGAGCTGGGAGAGTGACAGAGTGCCTCCTAATTTCAGAGGGGAAAACAATGGCCAACAGATGGGCGGAACAACTAGGTGGATGCTTTGCTGTCTTTTCTGGAAGGAAATAGTTCTGGAAAGTTGGCTGTCAGCTGACTAACGTGTTCCAGCTGTCTTCTTCCCTGAGCCGAGTTGTACATGGAGGGAAAAATCCCAGGAAGGAAGCTTCTGCCCATGAAGGAGATTGACCAGCCAGAAGCCTTGTCCAAAGAAGGGCAATGGAGGTGGTGAAGGGTCTGGAGCACAAATCTGATGGGGAGCAGCTGGGGGAGCTGGGCTTGTTTAGCCTGGAGAAAAAGAGGCTGAGGGGAGACCTGATTGCTCTCTATGACCTGAAAGGAGGTTGTAGCCAGGTGGGGGTCAGTCTCTTTTTCCAAGTAACGAGCAATAGGACAAGAGGAAACAGCCTCAGGTTGCACCAGGGGAGGTTTAGATTGGATATTAGGCAGAATTTCTTCACCTAAAAGGTTGTCAGGCACTGGAACATGCTGCCCAGGGCAGTGGTGGAGTCTGCATCCCTGTGTAGATATGGTGCTTAGGGACATGGTTTTGTGGTGGACTTGGCAGTGCTAGGTTAACAGTGGGAGTCAATGATCCTAAAGGTCTTTACCAACCGAAATGATTCTATGAAATACACCCACTGTTTTTCATTCCTCAGTTACACATCCTTCCAACACTTTAAGGAAAATCTGATGGGAAGCAGAGTCTTGGGCACTTAGCAGGAAAGAGGCAGAGTTTTACTTGCAGAGTGAAAACCGT
Organism: Cariama cristata; assembly: GCF_000690535.1. NCBI lineage: Eukaryota > Metazoa > Chordata > Aves > Cariamiformes > Cariamidae > Cariama > Cariama cristata. The sequence goes on along the minus strand of NW_009636875.1, from coordinate 18,572 downwards.
TCTGTGTAATGCCTAATGCTTTTCATGGCATCCATTTTTGGCAACCTGTTCTTTCAACATGATTAAAAGTAAAACCAGAACAGACAGAAATTGTTGGCCCACATTTTTCCCCTGCAGCACTTAGAGGACATTACAGTGTATTTCAGGAGCTTTCCTTTGGCAGGAGTAGTAGAAAGTCGCTGACAATCTTTCTGGCAGTCCCAAGAACTGCCAGCTGTCAGAGAACAAGCAAGCTTGTTGTTGTTATGTATACCTAATAATTGCGTATTTGAGAAAGGTAGGAATTATGTGCTTAAAACTCATTGGTTGTTGCTCCCTAGTTAAAAAAAAAAAAAAAAAGAAGATATTTGGATATTGTATTGTTTGCTCTTTACTGACCTGCCATCTAAGCCAAGGCCAAGCTGGTGTCACTCCCAGAAAGAGCAAAGATGGCATAACTGCTTGGATAGCACTGGACCAGCCCTTACGCCACAGCCTGGATAGGTGCAGGATGCAGGGAGCATCGGGGCATGTTCTCGTGGTCATATGGCTGGGCCAAGTGCTCCTGTGCCTTTCCCTTCTGGAGGAAGACATCAGGGAGATACTGCTATTTCCTCCTCGCCCTGGGTCAGTTTTACAGGGAGAATCAAGTAGATAATAAAAGCCACAAACTTCCCCACACACTTTGAACAAACCTGGTGCATTTCTACCGCTATTCTGACTCCTTCGTGTAGCACTTTTAGCTTGTCAGGCAGGGGTTTCTTTGTTCACTGTTTCTGCTGTCACGAACGCAGGGTCAGCCATCGCTGGGCACCTCCTCACTGCTCAGCCCTTCCCTCATGGCAACACAAGCACTCTCACTGCTCTCTTAACACTGATTAATGATTATTCTGTATTGCCGGTCTTTTGCAAAGCACCCAGAAGGAGAGATGTTCTTCCAAACCCCAAGGGCAGACCCTGCCTTGAAGATCTCTCACTCCAGATTCCAATGGCAGAATAAAAAAGGCAAAGAGCAGAGGGAGAGCCAGACACTGGAGCTGGATTGTGTAAAGCTGTTGAGGTGAAAACCCGACAGTGGGGTAAGACTGAGAGCATTGGCACAGACAACCGGCACAAGGACAAGGTGGCATGAGCCTGACAAAAAGGACCATTTGCGGATGACCAGAGCTATCTAAAGCTTTGCAGGTAAAGACAAGGACTCGATTTAATGGAGGGAAGGACTCCAGAAAGGGAATTACTGAAGAACAGAACAAGCTTCCAGGGCCACGCCAAAGGACCCTCCAGCCCCGTCCTCTGATTCTGACAATAGCCAGCCGTGGGGACAGGGAGAAGAGAATGAAAACCGAGCACAAACATTTATTTAGTAAACCTCGATGGACTTCTCTTCCTTGAACTCCCCAGTTTACTCCCAAACCCATGGACACATGTAGTATCCACAGAATCTTTTGGTGAGGAGTTTCATGGCTCAACTACCTGTTGCACAAGGAAGCACCTCCTTTCATTTATTCTGAACTGGAAACCCAGAGTTTGTTTGACAACCTCCAGCTTTTGCCTTACTGGGGGAAGGGAGCAACCCATCCCTGGGCATCCTGACCAAGCTGAGGAGCAGGACAGAAGAGATGACTTCCTCAGGTACACTGCAGCCTAGCCCTACTTGTTCACCATTTATTCTTCTTGCTTGTATGACTGGTGCTGCTAGATTGCGGCTGTAAAAACAGCACTGCTTTTTATATACCTCTTCCAGTCTGCTCACGGTAAAGAGAGGAGCTTAAGCTTTCTGCAAGAAAGGATTTCACTTGTTGCCACTGAGCCCATCTGATTTTGCAGACATGTGTAACTCCTCTGATTTCAATAGCACACAGTCCATTTGCAGCTGAACAGAAGTCAACCTTAAATGTGTCTACACATCAGGTGCCAAAGCTGGCAGTCCAGAATAAATAAGTAAGCAGAAACTCAGCAATGGCAGTAGCAACCTGCTGCCTAAAGTACGTTTGCAGGCATTAATGCAAATTGACTGTTCTTAACCACCTGGCAATAAGTATGGCTGTTACACAGCTACGGTGTTATTGTACAACTAAATAACATTTCAACCTTTGACAAATGAATATTGCAAAGAACTGTTTCAGAAGGGTATTCACAGCATGAAGTCAGCTTAAATCAGTGCGATTTTTTAACGTACCAGGATCTTTGGGCAACCTTTTGCTCTCACTTGAACCCACAGCCTCATTCTATGCAATTGATTACATTCTTTGAATTGATTTTTCAAACTTCCTTTCAAATCCATGAGAGAGTTTCCTCCCTACAAGAGACTTGGCAGTGTTCAGGGGCTGCAGGCATTATTTGTTCCTGTTTTCCACTAAAACTTGAGCCCTGACCTTGCATCTTGAGGTTGACCTGTGGAAGCTAAGAAAAGCAGATTCATTTTTTTTTCCAATCACTGAAAAATTTCTGGTCAGAAAAGGCAAGTTCTTTCGTCGAATAAAAAAGTGTTATTAGCACTAGCTAACATACCTTACTTCTACAGATAAATTCAGACTTGTTTATAAAATGTCAGCGAAGAGGTGCTGCCCATCCTTTGGGAGAGTGGGTTACACTGCAGACGAAGCCATTGAGGGTCCCATAACCGGGAGGTGCACTCAGCTGTGATGCTGCGCTGCCCCTGTTTTCCCTGTAGCGTGCACAGCGGGAATTAATATCTGTACACAAGAGGGTGGCTGTCCGGATCTCAGGGTTAGAGGTCTGTCACATACATTAAAAATCAGATCCTGCTTCTCTCTTCCTTAAATACTCAGCTGTTTTCATGTGCACTAGAGGGAAGACTTCGTTTTCAATTTTATGTCACACACAGAACCCCCAGAGCAGCTGAGTGCAGGAGCGGGCTGTCTTTTGGGCAGAACCGAGCACTGCCAGCTCCTTTGAAATCCACTGGCAGCTGAGAGCATTCAGTAAGTATTATTTTTGTGGAAAAGTATTGTTTTACTAACATCAAAATACTGCTGGGAATCATACTGATTTAGAAGGAGTTTTTATCAGCTTTCTGAGGTGCTCTCTTTCAGTGAAGTTATGGATTCAAATTAAAACACTGACTTTCTGCTTTTCTTTCTAAAAGAGGTATTTCAGTGCAATATCATGTCACAAAAACACTGGGGAGATTTTAATTTAGGATTCAGAACGGACTTTTTGCTCCCTGGAAGGCGGCTTATGCTGTCACTCCAAAGCTTGGGATCAAAACCTTCTGCATCACATGCAATATGAGTTTGCATTCATTTGTAACGGAATAATGCGATGAAGATTCAGGTTTCCCTGTTGTGAAACACCTACTTGGGGTTTGCTTGTTTGTTTGTTTTGCAACTCAGTGCATTACATCTTGACCTCTGCCACTCCAGTAACATAACACATCTGCAGAGTTGTTCCTCAGAACCCCCTGAACCCCCATGGTGGGTTCCATGCAAGTGTAAAATCATTCAGAAAGATCATATTTTATCTCATTTGCCTCTCTTTTTTCTCATTTAAAAAGGCACATCCCAGCAAAACCATGCCATTTATACTGATCTGTAGTATTTTGCACACAAAGTGCTGCAACAAGCAGGGGTACAGCTGGACCGCTCTTTTGAAGGCACAAAGGGGTAGGAGACACTCCGGCTGGGGGGTAGTAGTCAAGCTGATTTAATACAGAAGTAAGAAAAAGAGTCTCTATGAATAAATAGAAAGCCAGCTGCAAGCTTTGTTTTTACAAGGTCGGCTTTGAGTCATTCCAACTCAGGTACCGGTGCTGGTGCCAGCAATTACCCACAGCTCATAGTAAAGATCCCTTTTTTTACCTTCTTCTGAAGGCAGAGATGCTTTACTGTGCTTTCTTTAAAATACAATATTTAAGCCAGGAAGCACCAAAGCAAGGGCCCTACAAAATTCGCATTTCCCAAAGAAAGGGAAAAAGCATGTAAAGCATCAAGGTCTCAGAATACAAAAGCTAGCTAAAGAGGTGAGCAATCCCGTCGCTGATGGAAGGGCCTCTGGTTGTAACCTGCATGTATTGCGGGTTCCAGTAACGCCCTGTGGGAAGTTCATTCAGCTCTTACTGAACAAGAGCATTCATCCTCTGTCAGGGACAAATTAGACCTAACATACAGAAAAAAAGTGTAACAGCAGCAAACTCGAGATTTGTACCCACGTCTCCCAGCTCCAGCCCATTCCTCCATACGCCATGCAATTGCCTCACAGGAGGACAACCAAAACTAACATACAGTAGAACCGGATTTAGCACTTTAGTTAAAGGTCAACAGGAATGCAAGAACAAAGCCTTTTTCTGCCGTTCTCTGTGTTACGCTTCTTATATTGCTATACCGACGTGCATGAACCCAGGAGAGTTTTTGGCCTCAACAGCAGTTCTGCTCTGCTGTCCTGCAGCCTCAGCTGCTGGGACAGACAGCGGCTCTGCTAAAGCTGAAGTGCTCGGGAGCCACGGCTGAATAAAGGATTTAGGAAAAGTGCGTGATGGTCATGCCGCTCTGAGATGTCACCCTGAGGAGGGGTTGGTGGCCAACACCGCACCAGATGGGTGATGTAGATAAACAGACATTAGAAGCCACAGAGATGGACAGACCTTGCTTCATTTTGGACTTTGAGCAGGACTGGAAGAAGGTTTCCAGGAATGAGACAAAGAACTTCAAAACGTGCGCAGTCACCAGAGGGTTGTAAGCAAGGACAGCCTCTTATTTACTGGCCCCAACTCCTATGTCTCATCAAACAAGCAACAGCTTGACCTACAGGACACTTTCCAAGCTGGATGCCATGTGTATGAGACAAAGCCTGTAGTTATCTACTATCCATCTCCGTATTTATAGCCTTCATTTCTGGCTGTGTTATTGTTTGGTGGCCTTTTGTCTTTTTTTGGCAGTGACAATGACTTTTCTGCTGTAATATAAACGAGAAGCTGTGTCCATAAGCCTATTCCAGGTCATCTTCACAGTACAGTGGTCACAAACACTGGTCAGGCTGCCTGCCAGGACTTCTCCGCTGGCCTGCTGTGGGGCAGGCAGCTCCAGCAACTGCCACACACGCTGGTATGTGGGTCTGCAAAAATAGAAAGCTGCTTAAAGATGGGCCTGGCCCATAATTTCTCTTGATATACTTCATGGAGGAAGTGGTCAGAGCATGAATCTTCTCTGAAGGTCAGGTCTCCACATTTGCACCAGGATGTAGCACACTCAGAGTTTCAAGTATTTCTTGGCCCAGGCTATTGCAGCTCCGAGGAAAGTTGCTTAGGAATCCAGGCAATGTCACTGTTTGATTTGTTTCTTCCTAGGCTCATTTTCTTTCCAAAGATGATAGAAGCAAACCAGGTATCTTCTTTTCCACCTGCCTCCAGCCTCCAGCCTCTTCTCTGGCTAACTTCTACCTGAGCACTTTTGACACAGCTCTTATTTCGCTTACCTAACTGCAGACTTCAGCTTTTCCAAATTCTCTATTTTCTCCAGAGAATGAAACATGTCCATGGACAAGCATAGCTTCAAAGACTCCCCACAGCAGGAAGACTTGGTCGAGCCCAGCTTAGCAGATCCCAGTGGGCAGTGCGAGGAGAGTTAGGCACTTCTAATTAGGCACGCAGAGGAGACTGACTCAAGACCCTCGTGCCCGGCTTGTCTCCGGCAGTGTGGAGGGAGGCGACCCTTCATAGCTGCTTGCACGACTCGGGGCCCCACTGGTGCAAGAGAAAACAATAGATGAGTCTATGGCTTTGTTCATTAAAGCCAGTTTTGCCCTTGACTCTGTTGATCTTTTCGAGGCAAATATCAAATAAAGCCATGGTGAAAACAAACTGCCACAGATTTATGACTTCAGTTCTTATTTAAATTTTTCTTTTGTAGCTGCTGGCTCACATGCAACACTCTTGGCTTGGTAAACCTAGAAGAAGGTAACAAATATGGCTTTGCTCTCCTGATGGGTAACTCCCTTCTGGCCTGGGGAGAGCTCACTCATCATCTCCCTGCTGGCAGCAGACAGGGAACAGGGGGCCAGGCTGTCCAGGACCCCAGCAAAGAGCCAGCAGCGTCTCTCAGGCAGCTGCTGACCATCCCTATCCCGACTCAGCTTCGGCTCAAGGTTCTCCAGCTTGGTTTGCCCTTTGGCAACAAGTGAGTCATGACAGGCAGTCACTGTGTGACACCTGCTCAGGTGATGGATATACCTCTTTGGGCATGATGGATATATCTCTTTGCCCAATGGATGCTCTCTGTGTAAAAATCCCCATCAAGAAAAGGCAGCCCTAATTAGTGCTCTTGTCTAACAAGAAGCACTTCTGGGTCTTGATAGCCTGCCTTCCAATTCAAGGAAAAGCAGAATTACAAGGTAGTGCAGAGGACACATGAAGAGCAGCTGTCTGTGCTGCATTTCTCCTGGGTTTTAGCTTTGCACATCTTCTACGTGCATTACGAGGAGTAAACCAAAGCGAGCCCAGGGCCAGGCTGCACCCGCAGAGTGGCTGCCAGCAGCCTGAGCAACACGCGCAGCAGAGGAAGGAAGACGTGCGAGCACTTTCTCCCTGTCAGTTGTTGAAGAACAGGATCTGAAGTAGGCTCAGAATAAATGCCCCTAAGAAATGGAGAAGAAAGTAAGAGACTGTAAGGAAACAATTCTGACTATGAAATATTTTTTGCTGTTATTTTTGGCTTGTTGAACAGGGGACCTCCAAAGTACTCATGCTTTGGACAGTGTTTTATTGCATGGATATTTTTGTGGACATATCTCCTCCCTTTTGTGATTCTGGGCACAGTTTCCCTCCCAGTGGAACCCTCTCAGCATTCCTGAGAACTGCAGCTATTTTATATGCAGGGAAATAGCATCAGAGGAGCTAGCAAGCCAGATGAGAAATAAGGCAATTATTTTTGGAGGATAATACGTGTTGGAATTGATTCCGCTTCTAAGGGTACACTATCGTTGCAAAACTGACCATTCACCAAACTGCTTACCCTATTTTCCCAGAAATGTTCTTGAATCCAAATTTTAATGAGGTATTTTGTCTTTTAAAAACCCCAAATAATGCCTCCCATGTTTAGAGTAATAAATTTTCTCATTGCAAATTAGTAAAACAATAACAGCAATTACGAATTCTGAAAAGAAAATATTTTCAAAGAAAATTTAGCTAAATACACTGCAAAACTATTACAGCACAATACTGCAAACTGTTCTAAGGTAAACACTACCTAAAACATTTGCATTTAAAAAAAAAGATTCTTCACTCAAATAAAAGTGTGGAAAAGCAGCAACCGTTTCCTATAAGAAGTATGTTACTGGCTCTTTTTATCATGATATAACAACAGAAAATCAGCAGAGAAGGCTGCAAAAGAGGACATTTCCCCTTGTCACCTATCTTCCCCTGCTACAGGATACATCTAAAAGGTATTTCACCCAGTGAAGATATTCTCTGTTGCCATTACAGTATCTCCTTACACTCCTGACCTCACACCTGTATTTCTCCGCAGCGTGGCAATCTGTGCCACACAACGGACACCCCTGCACAGCAGAAATGCTCCTAACCATGTGCTGCCGTAGCGGGGAGCGCTGCTTTAACAGCGGCATCGCAGGATACCGCAATTGTCCTCCTGCCTGCCGCTCCACGTGACACGGATGGCCAGAGCTGAGTAAGTAACACTATCCTTAAGGCCTCAACAATTTTACTGTCTGCAAAGGACAATGTGTACATCTTACATTATACATTGACTACATTTGAATTTATGTTGCCCAGGGAAAGCAGAATGGGGAAAAAAAAAAAACCCACAACAAAAAGATGAAAAGACTGGTCAATACAGAGCAAAAATGCATATGTGCAAGATCAAATTATGTATACAGAATTATTAATGGAAACACAGAGATGCTGATAGCATCTATTAGCAGATAGTCCTTTCAGGTCTATCCTAGCTATTACCCTAGCTAGTCAGAATCTCTATCATACACATGACCTTATCCTAGATTATTTGATAGTTTCAGCTGGCTTCTGTTGACAGTAGTGAAGGTTGGATTCAAACACAAGATTCTTCTGCAAATTAAGAAAACCAACAAGGGAAGATTTCTTTCCTAGAAGCCCTTAAGCGCAAGTATCCTTCATTCTTTCCACTCGGTCCTGCCTGTTACACCAGGGAGTATGTGTGGAAAGCAAAGTACGTTTTAATGAGGGGATAAAGGAAACAAATCACTGTCTGTGTACAACTAGTAACTAATCTCCATCCCTCTGCAGAGTTTGTGACTGCAATTCCTCAGCTGCCAGCACCATATGCCATGAATAAATGTCTCTCTAATGTCACATTAAAGGTCACTCTTTCTTCCACCCCCTGTTCCACTACTGATTTTCTTGTAGGAAGAACATCTTTGCTCAAGTGATGTACATGGTGGGTCTCCAGGTTCCTAGGGGGTGAACTGCTCCCTGCTTTCTGTACAAGCCCCCTCACACTGATACCCACAGCCCAGGCAGTGTCCAGCGCCCACTGCCCAGCCCACTCAAGAGCAAGGTGTTGTGAAGACAGCCCTGTAACCATCTAGCAACGGGGAAAAGCAATGGCGTTGGGCTACCCTTATGCGTCCAACTGAAATGAATCATTACCAAACCAGTCCCTCCGGGAGGGCAGCTGCCAGGCCTGCAAAGGGAGCTCTGCTTCTTTCTGTTGGTTCCTGCATGTTAGTTGAGCAATAGATGGTGACGGAAAGCATGTTCCCTTAAATCCTCCTGCCAATTGCTCAGGCAATATAACATCTACAGAACAGTAGCAGTTACACAACGGAAAGTAAAAATTATTTCTCACTGCATTTACTCAGCCAATTAAAAAAAACCCAATCCTGTTTATGATAAACCTTTTGAAGACAAACAGTGCTGTGTGTTTCCAGTTCCACCTAGCTGTGCCTTCCATTTCCTCAGTGATATGCACGTTAATATGGCACTGTCAGTTCTGTCGGTGTTTGTGTGCTAAACTCCTCAGTTTTCCTTCCATTATTTTCTTTACAGACAAAAAGAAAAAAAAAAACAAAACACCCCAAAGCTTTTGGCAATTGTTTTGAAAATAAGAAACTGCATTTAATGACTCTGATTCTATAAAGAAATTTTTAGATAAAGAATGGGCCAAATTTAAGCTTTCTTAATCTTGACAGAGTCTCTATTAAGCATAAGTGATGTTTCCTTTCACAGGAGACTAAGTTAGATTTTCCTTTGGCTTGTTATGTTGCAATAACCATGAAAGATAGAAAGCAATCATGTAAGCATTTTTCCTTTCTCAAATCCTATCCAATATACAGATATTACTGGCAACAGTCATGTAAGAAAACATACCAAAGAATGAAACATTACTGACATCAAAATATGTTAAGTGAACAGAACAGGGGTTCTGAGGTACTTGTGGTATGTATTTAATAAGACGACCCTTTTTGGTCACATCTAGCCCACTAAATAGACAAGTTTGAGACTGATGATGTCAGTGTGCCTTTTACAGAAAACTTTTAAATTATCCAAGTGGTGGGTTTTACAATAGATGCTTTAAGCCCAGGTTTCTCACTGTGCATTCAGATCAATTGCCTCCATATTCAGCCTATCTTCCTTTTGTCCATCCTTTCACTTGCAGGTTTTAATCTTCAGGTTGTAGCCAAAATTAATTAAATTGACAAATAGAACTTGACCTAAGTATTCAGTTAGTGGCATGTTTCCTTATTAAGGGAGAGAAAGTGAAAATACAAATTATGCAGATAAGTATCAGAAAACTCAAAGCTAATGAGATCTTAGCATATTCATGTGAGAGACTGGCACAGAATGCACCCTCATTGGACTGAAACTTCATACTTCCATACAAGTTTCTATCCCTTTTTCTTCTTCTCTTCCTTCTTATACATAGAATGATAGAATTGTTTAGGTTGGAAAAGACCTTTAAAATCATTGAGTCCCATCATTAACCTAGCACAGCCAAGCCCACCACTAAACCATGTCCCTAAGCACCACATCTACACATCTTTTAAATACCTCCAGGGATGAGGACTCCACCACTGCCCTGGGCAGCATGTTCCAGTGCTTGACAACCCTTTCAGTGAAGAAATTCTTCCTAATATCCAATCTAAACCTCCCCTGGCACAACCTGAGGCCATTTCCTCTTGTCCTATCACTCGTTACTTGGGAGAAGAGACTGACTCCCACTTGGCTACACCCTCCTTTCAGGTCATTGTAGAGAGCGATCAGGTCTGCCCTCAGCCTCCTCTTCTCCAGGCTAAACGCCCCCATTCCCTCAGCCACTCCACATCAGGCTTGTGCTCCAGACCCTTCACCACCTTCGTTGCCCTTCTTTGGACACACAATATACCATTTATTGATCACGACTGGTCTTGGAATCATTTTTTTTTATATTTTCCAACTGAAAATACCAGTGTTAGTGCTTAATCAGATATCATCTAGCTCAAAATAACACATTTCTACAACTTCATCATGTAACTCTTTAAAACTATGTCAGTTTTGGAACCACAGTCTAGATGAGAATGGACTGAAACACGAAACAAGCATAAGCCAGTATACAGCATTTAGACTGACTTAAACTTCAAACAGGAGTAACTGTCCTTCACTTTTGTTCTGCACTTTATCCCCAGTTACATGGAAGGAAAAGGAGGATTCACTGAAAAACAAGTCAGTCAAATACAGAACTGAGTACAAAGACAAATAACAACAGATACTACTATTATCTGCAGCAATAGACAGTACAAAAAGAAGAGTTTAGAGAAGGACATAAACCCCACTGCTTCAAGCTTTAAACTGATTGTTTTACGTATTATTGGAATATTTCACACCTGCTTCCTGTACAGCTTCTCTCACATTTTTATCCTCCAGGGCTGGATATAATCGCAGGTGCAATAAATAGTAAAGTATTAACAGAATTAGCAGCTAGACGAGGCAGTGGTTGTCCCTATCCTATTAGCACTGATGGCACAGTATGGGTTCTGCGCCAGGTGATGGGACGATGGGGTACCACTGCACAGTGCCTCACATCACAACTGCATCCATCTCCAGTGTTTCTTTCCCTTTTCCTTCCTTTACTTTTAGTACAGGATCCCAATTCTTTAATCAAACTGGTAAATGGCAACATCTACAGTATGGTCTAACGTATGGTTTAGTATATGTTTTAATATGATAAACTTTCCACAGAACTCTCTCAGAATGGCCACCAACATGAAAGCTGGAAGCCACAATCCCAGCTTTAGTAGCACATCTACTACTATCTACCTGGTGCAGGCAAATACGCGTGCAATTTGTGATGGTCACATTTTCTTATTGCAGCCTGAAGTGTCAGTGAAGGCACAAGTGGCGATGTTGCACAGAAAGAGAGAAGATACGCACTTCACACAGCTGCTGAAGATCCAAATGTCAGTCTGGTGTCACTGCAGGACATAGATTTGTGAAATGAGAGAAAGTGGCTGCAGAAATGAATTACCATGAAAAATACTACTTTTCTTCTTTTTGCATTTCACGTACAGTCAACAGTGCAGAAGTTTGTGAAGTGGCTGACTGTGGTTCTTAGTTTTTCAAGACAGAAAATGTTTTACAGCAACAACTCTCTAGGTTCATCAGAAATATTCCTTTTATCAGTTCAGAGAAGGAAGCAGTGCCTGAACTCCATGACTGGCTGCACCTGCACAACCACATGGAAGCAAACAAATGCAGGCTTCAGTGGAGCTCATCTGTGGAGACCACAGCTGAGGGATCAGCGTGCAACCTGGATGACAACAAAAGGAAACTCACCAAGCATGAAGATGGTCTGATAATACCATAGATAATGTAACAACAACAAAATTAGAAGACAGCCCAGTCGAATGTAACAGGATATCCCAGGCACGTACCATTGCTTTACAGGCACTGACACAGAATCACAACCAGTGAGTAAGTTTTAACCTCCTCAAGTCTCAGATGAATGTCACCTGCTTCAGTCATGTGCCTCCTTCATACAGAACAAAGGCACTCATTATCCAGGGTAAAGCAAATGATAATCTCTGTTGGCCAAGGCACTGAAGCATGCTTCTGTCCTTTTGTTGAAAAGCCATTAAGAGAGGATGTGGAACTTGAATTGTAACTAGACTGGATTACTGTGTATCTTACTCAGTAACTGAAGCAATTGATAGATCCCTTGGCTTCCAGAAAACATCATCAGCTTCTTCAGAACAGCACTCAGTTGCCAACTACCATTCCCTCCTAGTACAGATGCCAACCTAGCTTGAAAGAAAGCTGGCAGACTTGGGGAGGCAAGCAGCTGTGGAAGAACGCCGTAGCATGAAATGAAACCGCTGTTTACTTCTTGCTGGTGGAGCCACTTTCCTGTGCAAAGGGTTAAACAACATCCTAATAACTGTCCCACTGAAGGAATGATTCATTTAAGAGGCTGAGACTGTTACAGAGCTGCCTGTTGTGAACAAAAGGTCCACACACCATGAAGCCTTTTACAGACAGCACCAGTTCAAATGTGTTAATTTTTGTGAGTGTGCTTCCAAACTCACTGGGGGTATTCCTGGAGCAGACTGGGCATGTGACTGCCATTATTTATTACCAAATACTGCCAAATCCCGTTGCATTAGACATGTGTCCTGGCAGCTGACCCAGTTAAATACACATGCAGTAAATCAGGTCTCCATTACAAGATATTTTTGGTATTTTTCAGCATGCATGTCTGTCCTTGTAGAATATTCTCAAAGGCAAGTGTGTGTCTTTACGGAGTGCAGTAAAAGACTAGACACTTGGGAGATTATCCTACAGAAGATACTTTTTGTCAGCCAAACCTTGCACATTGACACTGCTGATCCTTTACTGAAGTGCTAGATATCAGTGGTTTCATGGGCAGTATCAGATAATTGTGTTTTTTCAATAAACAGAGATGATTAAAGCCGGAGGGTAACCCGTAGCTGTTCAGGGAATGCCACATTCAGAGCTAACAATAGACTGAATGCTGGATGCCATTTCAGACCCTGTGAGCCAGGGCTCATGCCAGCCAGGCTGTTTCACTGATCAAAAAGAGTGAAGTTGTACTTTCACCATTGAACAGTGATTCCTGTGGAGCTATGATTCCAGCCCTGTCCGTTCAGAGGCACTGAGTACTCAAAGCTTCCAGGGGTCGTAAAGAAAAAACCCAACTTGGTCTAAAAGTCAGTGCCGAGCAGACTTTGTGAGGGAGAGGTCACACTCCAGAGAAAGGGGAGACTGGCACTGTCTGTGGTGTTAGGGCATCTGCAAGACTGGAGCCCTCTCCTCATTGCTCTCCTCCACCTCGAGCAAGACTCCCTCAGTCTTGTTTCATAAACCATCGCTGGGTCAGAGAAGTTACTTGTTTAGAAAGTCTTGTTGAGAGAACTTCTTTTTCTTAAGGACAATTGCTACGTACCATAAGGGTTAATCCAAGCACTACATAATGAAGAAAAAAACATCAAAAATGTAGGTGGAGGGAGATTTCACACACCTATCTGTATGCATTTAACTCAAAAGAGCCTGTCTGGGCATGTCATAAAGCTGCGAGAGAAAAAGAGAGATTCCTCTTCTAGCTTTGGCACCTCTACCTGAAATTTGCTTAGATCATTTAAACACCTATGAAAAACATAAGTAACTTTCACCTTGCTGAGATATTTTTTTATTTGAATGATCGTCTTGGCTTCTTGGCCTGGGGAAGCGTGTATAACTGAGATTAGTTCTGCATCATTCTTCTGTGTCAGTCTTCTCTATCACTTCTTTCTCCAGAAATCAATTAGTCTTGAATACAGAAATAACCAAGTTGTATAATGAAATCTCATCCTATCAAAGGCATTGACTACATTCAAATATCAGCATCATAGTTCTGTTGTTATGAAAGCAGAATTTCAAAGCAAAGCCCTCCCAGTTGCACAGGGTAACCAAAAAATTATCTGAAAGTTCAAAAGCAATTAATTTCTTTTTTCTCCACAGTGCTCTTGTCAGAAATATGAACAATGAATGATTTTGAAGCACTGTCTCCTGGTATTTTAGAGTCTCACCTCCAATTCTGATAGACTGCATTACTGTTTATTTTCCCTGAAAGAACATACGAGCAGCGACTGCCTGTCAACAATGTCTCTTTTTAACCTGGTTTCCTAACTGAGTAAGACTTATCTAATTATATTGCCTTTCTGTCCTTAGAGCTATTTGTTAATAGCCTCTTTGTTACCTTTTGAAGCCATTGCTAGCTTCACTCAGTTGTGGCTCAAAACCAAAGGTCTTATAGAAACCAAGTCACTGCAAGTTCTGTGCAATCAGTGGTGTCAGTGGTAGATGAGCGAGATCCCAAGTAATACTCTCATGAAAGGAAAAGCTACAGTGTGAGCTCAGGCACAGTCTATTCTATTCATGTGCTGCGGCAAGGCTGGCAGCCAGGAGAATGGGAGGGAGTCGAGAGGATGGAGTAGCAGAAATGGATTAGACAACAATCTCCTCTGCAACAGGAGATGCCAGGATGCTGTTGGGAGAGATGAAAAGGGATGTGGAATGAACAACAGTAAAGAAATCAGGTGGCAAGGCTCAAAAGACAGCTTATTTTCAAGGGATGTTGCCTCTTGGTCCACATGGCTAGTACTTGAAGCCTTATGGAATTGTTTCTGTTAAGAGGTGAAAATGATGGTGTGAGTCAGAACTTTTATCAGTTCATTCCTTCCTACTTACAGGTGTTGAAAGTTCTGGTTCTGTAAACATGAAAAAGGTTAGCAATAGCTAGAAGTTTCCATGCTAACAGTTTCCAAGCACACTTTTCTAGCCAGTTCTGTGTCTTTTTGCTCTCTCCTTGCATCAAACTTCCAATGAGTTCTCAGGCTTTCCAGTTGCCTTCTCCCTCAAACACAAAGCCAGACAAAGCTGCAATGCCCCACAAGCACCGGTAGGCAGTTTCCTAGGAAAACATCTTGTTTTGCCACAGTTATTTCTTGTTTAGGACTTTCAAAGCAGCATTTCATCTTGGGCAATGGTTTCTATTGTTTATACTGCCGTTACAGAGAGGTGCATAGTGATGTCTTCCATTTATCAGGATGAGAGGTAGCCACCTCTTCCATTAGCTTTATGAAGAACTTTAGTTCCCAACACCCCAAGAATGTTTGTTAACCATCATTACTATCTTTTGTATAACAGCTCTTTTTCCATATGCAAGCAGACTTAAATTGTGATTCCCACCATTCTTAAGGAGGTGTGTGAAGGAGGATTTATTGTTCAGTGGAAGACACCTATCACACTACTACATGACTGGAGAAACAGTAAAGAGAAAAAAGGACTTATTTTCAAGAAATGGATCCTTATCATGCTCTGTAGCGGAATTACATGTTGGAACACGCACACAAGTCATAGATAACACATATCCTGACTTTAGATCATAATTTACAACAAAATAAAGCTGAAAAGTAAAACCAGTAGGGATTAAAACCAGAAGGGGACAAGCACATGCTAGTGATGGAAAAGCAGAAAATAACAGAAGGTCATGTTACAATTACGGAGGAAAGAGAAGAACCAGATCTGAAGAGCTGAAAGCAAGACGACTTGCTGACTGATTTGCTTCCCGGGTTTTTAAGCAATCTCCAACACATGACAAGGCAATCAAGGAGACGGAATGTAAAATTGCTTTTCTTACAGCTGAAACCTTCATACTTTATGTCATACACCAGAACCTCTAAAGATGAAACAAATAACCTATGCTGCCAGGCCAGCCTTGCCTTCCAGTGGCACTGCTGCACATAAATACACTATAGATTTGTGCCTAGGGCTTGACTGCTTCACTTCAGAACTGGGCTGGAAAAAGCATAAAACTCTGTGGAGCTTGTGCGGAATGGGAGTGAACACTGCCTGCTCTTCTGCAGTCACCCCCCGACTGATCTAGAAGCGGCTCAGGTCTGTGGAAGGTGGAGAATGTTCTGAAAGGAAAAAGGTGTGAAGCCTTATGCCTTTTGTCCTTAATTCATGCATTCTGTGCTGAATTCAACAAGTCATCAATGAAATCCTGCTTAAGGTAAGAGGAGAGTCTCTGGTGATTTGGAAGATTCACGCTGAGACTAACCAGCAATGCACTTAGGTGCGCCAAACTGAAACTCAGTTTTGTTCCTTCAGTGGCATGCCAGGACACATAGAGGCACACCAGACAAAAGAGCAGGAACATAAAACTCATCAGGAAGGCAGTGCTGTGTATCTGTCATATTTACCATGCTAAGGCACTATTGTCTGACTGGCAGTATGTGTCAGATTTATGGGTTGGGCAGGAATCCTAAACCTTTGGGAAGGAAACCAAAGGAAGGAAACTGAAGCAAAACCAGAAGATAGTGTGAATTCTTGATCACTACTGAGGGAAAGTTCAGAAGTGTTGGTTAGCCGGGGAACTGCATGCGAACAATGACAGCCAGATGCCTGCATCATTAAAAGGCATCTTGGCCTCTTTGGATGGCATCTTTTTGTTCTAGAAAGAAGACAGACATCTGTGCAGGGAGGAACTGATGGGAGAATGTGAGACTGCCTGAGGAGCTTGGAAGAATGAGGGTGTGCTAATTGAACAGAGAGTAAGGCATTGTTCCAGCAGAGCAACAGGATGGGCAGAAGAAACTGGTGACAGAGGTACTATGCGGGGATAAGGGAAATCCTACAGTACCCACAGTCTCCAAAGCCTGGTATCTTCTGATACCACCAATGCAAAGTGGGTGGAAAAAATGCCATCATTTCATCAAGTAGCATCTAACTTTGACTGTTACTTAAACTTTCACAGACTTAAAGAGGATTTAAAGTAAGGAAATAGAAAGTCACGATAATGAAAGCATAGCGCTTTCACTGTGAAGGGAATTGCAAGAAATGGGATCAGTGATGCGACTTTGTCAGAAGGTTCTCAAAAGGCAGGGAATTGCAAGAAATGGGATCAGTGATGTGACTTTGTGAGAAGGTTCTCAAAAGGTAGAAGAAAAGGAAATCTAGGGGATTCTGCCACTCCTCACTTTGCTGCAGAAATGGCAAAGGTAGGAAAAATAATGACAACAGAAGACAAAAATTGAAATCAAGGAAAATTGAAGAGATTTTAAGCACTTTTGCATGTTGAGATTAGAAGCGAGGAAAGTACAAAGACAGTGTTCATATCAATGGGGAACAGTGTTAGTGATGGAACTACCATCAGACAGTGAAAAATCTGTCCGTAGTAAAGCCATAATGCCAGCAAACAGATGATGCTAACACTACCACTCTGGGAAGTAAACTGGCATTGTTAACGGCAATCATAGAATCATAGAATCATACAATCATTATGGTTGGGAGAGACCTCACAGATCATCAAGGCCAACCGTATACCTGATGTTACCCTGTCCACTAAACCATGTCTTGAAGCGCCACATCTAAACATTTTTTGAACACCTCCAGGGACGATGACTCCACCCCCTCCCTGGGGAGCCCGTTCCAATGCCTAACAACTCTTACAGTGAAGTTCTTTCTAATGTCCAGCCTGAACCTCCCCTGGCACAACTTGAGACCGTTTCCTCTTGTCCTATCGCTAATTACCGGGGAGAAGAGCCCAATCCCCACCTCACTACAACCTCCTTTCAGGTAGTTGTAGAGGGCGATCAGGTCTCCCC
Source organism: Cariama cristata (assembly GCF_000690535.1). NCBI lineage: Eukaryota > Metazoa > Chordata > Aves > Cariamiformes > Cariamidae > Cariama > Cariama cristata. The sequence continues at coordinate 1,004 of NW_009636875.1, read as the reverse complement.
TCAGCCTCCTCTTCTCCAGACTAAACATCCCCAGCTCCCTCAGCCGCTCCTCGTAAGGCTTTTTCTCCAGGCCCTTCACCAGCCTTGTTGCTCTTCTCTGGACACGCTCCAGCAGCTCAATGTCCTTCTTGTCGTGAGGGGCCCAAAACTGGACACAGTATTCAAGGTGCGGCCTTGAATCTACAGCTCTGGCTCTTTGGATGATAACGTACACAATTTCTGAAGGTTTTCAGACCTTATTTCCAGCGTCCCTCAAATCCTCACCAAAGGGTGGGTTGGTTCCACGTCCCTGGCACAGCACACCCCAGGCCCACTGCCCTCACCAGAACATGGCGTGAAGCTGCTCTGTGTGCTGCTGTGTGAAAAAATGACACAGAGACCCCCCCGAGTCCGGGCGGCCTGGGAGAAACGAGCGAGAACGCTGTGCTTCCCTCCCGCGTGAGGGCGGTGCCGCCCTCTGGCAGCCTGGGGCGGCTGACCCGCGGCTGTTCGGGCTGCGGCCTCTCATCTCCCAGAGGCTGTCCTGTCTGTGAGGGTGCTGCGGCTGCCAAGGGAACAGGCCTAAAGCAGTGAGCCACCCTTTGCTTTCCCTGCCAATTAAAAGGACACTGAGGTGAAAACAGGGGGACGAGACGGGTACAGACCAGGAGAGGGGAGCAAAAGCCTGGGCACTGGGTGGCCTTACGGAGCCAGCGCTGCAGGGGAACCCGCAGCAGCAGCCCCACGGGAAGGAGGTGGGTGAGCATTTACGTGAAGGTGGGTGTCCTGCCCTACCATACATCTCACCCCAGCTTTTCAGATTATGACATATCTTAAGCACCACACACTCCTGAGAGATCTTGCTCTTTTAGCTCTTTCCGACAGCGACAGCAGTGACAGCTATCGACACCGGGCACTGCAATACCATTACACTGGTTGCACTGCAGCTTCAGGAGCCCACGGACCACGCCCGGGCTCACCGTCCCGTCTGAAGCACCCTTGCTCCCCCGGCCGCAGGGCGAGCA
>NW_009636874.1:9219-11807 GCF_000690535.1 Cariama cristata | reverse complement strand
CCGAAAGCCGGGGTTTGCAGGGTTTGCGCACCGGGGTGGCAATGGCTGTCACTGCCTGACGGCGCCGGGGCTGGAGCAGGCACGGGGCGCGGGGCAGGGAGACTTTGCACAGCCAGCACCACGCTGCGCACCAGAACCACGTCCTGCTCCAGTGCCGGGTGAAGCTGCCCGTTAAACTGGGCTAAAAACTATGAGTTAAATCCCCCAAAGTGACTGTAAATGGGACTGCATCTGTCCGTGCGATTGTTTTCATGCAGCTCTGCAAAAGGTTCTTTTTTAGGCCAACGGGATTCACTCTCTACATTGATAACCTGGACAGAAATGTGAAAAAAAAAAAACAAAAAAAATCAACCTACTAGTGAGGTTTGCAGAAGGCAGAGGAAGAGCAAAGTCACAAATAACCGACCAGCGGCACAGCCAGAAGTGATTTGACTTGAGCAGCATGTGCGCTGACGACAGCAGGTAGAAGGGGCTTTGGTGGAGAGGGAATTGGTTGGGAAACTCTTTCTAAACTGAGGCTGAACTTCTCGAAGAGTTTCACTGAAAAAAAAACAAACAACGAGAAATGGTTGGAGTGAGCCTGTGCCTGCCTGCCCAGCTGGCCCCGTCCCTGCACCTCCGGCCCCTGTCTCTGCTGGCCCTGTGCCCGTCTCCATCCCTTATGGTCACCGGGCTGGGGACATGGTGCTCCCCATGACAGTGAGAAATTCGACAAAGACATTTAAGGGGCCATTGGTGATGTCTCCACAGGGTCCGTTTGGCAGCCGACGCAGCTCCGACCCAGGAGAACCCTCGGCCTTGCAGCTCCTTGCTGGCAGCGGAGACCACCACGTGCACCGCTGGTCCCACATGGAGCTGGGTTAGGTGCCTCCCGAGCTCCCCGAATTAGCCCTCCTGGGGCCACCTGAAATGTGTGAACATCATTTTGGGTCTGTGGGAGGTTGTTCCCAACCCAGAGCCCCCCCCACACCTTGGAGACAGCACCCAGCCACCTCAGTGCCACGGGAAGGTACCCGGGGTGGTGGGTGCCATCATGGGGGGTGGTCAAAGTTGCACGGGGTACAGGCAACCATGCTCTTACAGCAGAGCCGAGGAGCCTTTTTGGGGGGCAGAAAAAGGGAGTTTTGGTCCCAGAGGTGCTGCTGAGGGACTTTCCCCTGTGCCCCAGGGTCCAGGCCATGTTTCTTGCAGCATGCCTCGCTCCAACAACAAGTCGACCCTCGCTAAATACAGAGGGCCGGGAGGCAGGGGGTGAAGGTGACAAGCCAGCCCCCCCCAAGAAAAGGTCCATTTAAGGTTAATCACGTTGCAAAGCAAGATGAAGATGTGTTTCCTAAAGGAGGCAGCTGGAAGAGGCTGCGCCAGAGGGCAAGACGTCAGGGGGAAGGCAAAGCACGTGGTCGGTGCCGGCGGGGGGGGAACGCTGTGGGGACCGCAGCGGGGAAGGAGCGGTGCCCTCCCAAAATGGGGCGATTTGGCAGAGCACTGCCCACCACCTGCCCGTGCTGCTGCCTGCGCCCAGCCGGGTGCCAGGGTGCCGAGGAGCCGTGCGGGAGGGCCGCGGGTGCCTTCCCGCTAGGGAAGTGAGGGGAAGGCAACGCTTCCTCTTTCCCCGGCCGAGCACGGCCAGGGGGACATGACATTTTGGGTCTTCGGAGCTGGTTTCCTTCTGCCAGCAGCAGCCAGTCGCCACCTGCGCTGCCTCTCGGAAAGGAGGAAATCAGCAGATCTGGTTCCTCGGGCTCAGAACGAGGAGGTCTGAAAGTCTCCAACTGATGATGAACTGACCACATCCTCTGGCCATTGGTTAATTTTACAGACCGGCAAACGAGGCTGCAGGAATTTCTACCCCCGCCCATGGACGCAGATCGCTGATCTTGCTCTGCTCGGCACGCCTGGCTAAAATAGCTCCCGAAGGGCTGAGAGCACAGAGGGGTTTTTGGGGTTGGGGGAGGCTGCAACAGCTGTGTTTTGTTCCCCAGGGACCTCATGAGAGTGTCCGCTCCCCAGTGCTCCTGGGGCCCCTCTCTGCACCCTGCTCAGCATCACCTGGGGATTCACCAGTCGAGCCCCCTGGGTGCTGGGTGCTGCTGCTGCTCCCCAAGGTGCAGCTCCCCGACCTGCCGTAACCCACCCCATCGCCCACCGTGGCACCACTCCCCCAGCTCTGCCCTCCCCTCCCCTTGTCTCAAGGCGCCCAGATGCGGGTTGGACACCCACAGCATCTCCATGCACCCAGGGGTGCCACCCGATTTACTCTGCATTGAGCACTGAGGGTGCATCGCTGCCACCACCCCCTGTGACCCAGGCTCCCCGCTGCCCCACGCCACGCAAGCTGTTGCTTTTCCAGTAACCCTCCCAGTATCGGTGAGCGCAGGGGAGCAGGAGCCGGGGGCTTGGGGGGCAGCAGCGCCGCTGGCCCCGGCCTGGGAGCAGGGGGAAGGGCCCTTGTCGGGAGGTGCAGCCTGAGCGCTGCGAAAGCGCTGATATTTCTTATCACGCCTTGCAGCAACTTCCCCTCCTCGCCTGCGGTCGCGGTGCTCGCTGCATGCAGGGGAAGTGGCGGCCCGGGCGGCCGGCGTTCTCGC
>NW_009636874.1:8532-9207 GCF_000690535.1 Cariama cristata | reverse complement strand
AACTCCTGCCGGCACCCTGGTCTGTGGACCCCGGCCCTGTGCTGGGGGCAGGCAGCTGCCTGCTGCCCAGTCGTGCCCACGTGGTTTCCATTCATCCAGCACCACGTAGGCCTGAGATCTGTGCTGGAGGAGGAGGAGGAAGGTGGTGGTTTCACCCAAATCCTCCCTGAGCCCCCTCCGGTGCCCTGGGGCCAGTGGGAAAGGTGGTCTGCTAGCCACTGGGTCCACAGCTCGAGTGGTACAGATAGGCAGTAGCGTCTCCTGGCCATCATTGTGCCAGACCCCAACAGACTCATAGTGCCTCAGTTGTGTCACTGTTAACACTGAAGCCTAATGACTGTGTTCCCAACACGAGTCACCAGCTCCCTCTGAGAACAGGGGACAAGTGCAGGGGTGGGCACAGCTTGCTCTGCTTTGCAGCACAAGGGGTGGCCTCAAAAAAGAGCCCTGAGACAGGGAGCTCCAACCCAGCAATGCTCCTGGAGAGTGTGGGGAGGGCTGCTGCTGCAGCAAAAAAATCAGGGGTACCAAAATCAGCTCTCGAGAGCTTTTTGGACAGGTAAAGCATCAATCATTGCCATCCTGCTGAGCACAAAGGGGCACGAGGAAGAACCACAGCACCTGCAGCGTGGCCCCACTTCCCCCGAGCACCCACCTCTGCACCCCAAATAGAGC
>NW_009636874.1:6855-8427 GCF_000690535.1 Cariama cristata | reverse complement strand
GGGTGGGCTCCCCATGTGCTCCCAGCCTTGACCCCACTGCCCGTACCCTGCCTGTCCCCCGGGAAGCGCCGCTGCCGGCGGGCCTGGGGTTGGAGCGAGGCCGTTAAAAGTGAGTCAACTAGAAACTGCCGGGTGAAACAGGCGGCGAGCGGGAGGCAAATGAGAGCGCGAAGGGAAACCTCAAAAAGCCGAAGTGACGCGTTGGGGCGGGCGCGGGGGGACACACGAGTTAACGCGGGCGCCTCACTTTGCCCATATATAGACAAATCGTGGCCCGTCTGCGCCAATGACGGGCGCGGGACCGTTGGGCTGGCGCCGGCGGGGGCGAAAACGGCGCGTCTTGGCACCTGCTACAACCGGTCTTGCAGGTGGGGGAAGGGGAGGCCATGGGTCAGGGGGCCCCGACACCCCCCTGGCACCCAGCACTGCACTGTGGCGGCACAGACGGGCGGCTCCTTTTTTCTCCCTTTCCTGCCTTCATCCAAGGGTTGCACAATCTCCCGGGTTGCTCTGTGCCAGGGTGGGCCCATTTGGAATGGAGGATGCTCTGGGACAGAGCCCAGCAGCAATATGGGGAAGGAAGGATGAGAGCCCCCCCGCTGGGCTGTGGACCTCCTGCGGGAGGATGGGCTCAGGAGATGCGGGGCTGAGCTCTGTGGTGACAGTCTCTCCTTTTCCAGAGGTCCCTGGACCCCTCAGGAGAAGGCATGGGAAGAGCTGAGCATCTCTGAGGTCCAGAGACCCCAAGGAGGTAGGACAGGTACCCAGGGCTACCAGGAAGCATCTCCCCAAACCTGGCATTGATGGTACTTTTCCAAACTGGCTGGGTCAAGCGATGCTGGGAGAGTGGTATCAAAGCCCCCAGCCTGGCCAAGGAGCCGGATCCTGTGGCCACCGGAGCGTGCTGACACCCTGCCCTGGGCTGTTTGGGGACCCACCGGCGAAGGTGCAATGTCCTTGCCCACCATGTGTCCTAAGGCGCTGTTTGGGCATTCAATGGCTTGTCTGCAACTGCCTGCGCAGGAGGACCATTCCCTCGGGCGGGATGGAAAAGCCCCTTCCAGCCCATCGCCTGCTTTGGGCAGAGCCTGGGTGATGCACACCCGGCCAGGAGGAGGAAGGACAAGTGCCACTCGGGGTGCAGGAGGAGGTCCGGGAGAGCTGGGGCCGGGGTAGATACCGTCAGGTTCTCAAATCTCTTCTGTGACTTCAGCTGTGGTCTCGCTTCACCATTTGCCCTAAGGAATCGTGCCCTCCGCACCCCCAGCGACCTCCACCATCAGGGCGAGACCCCCACGCTGTCCTACCAATCCTTGGCATCTCCCCTTCCCATTGTGCCGAAGACCTGCAGGAGCAGAGGAGCGAGGTGAGAGGTCTCAGCCAAGAGGAGGTTTGGGACCCTCCACCAGCTTCTTGTGTGTCCCCCCAGCCACCAAACCCCAACTCTGTTGGGTTTCGAAGTGTCCACCATGAGGCAGCTTAGGGCGGCCCTGCAGACAGCACTGAGCGTGCAAGAGGTTGCAGTACCGTCTTCACATGCCCTTTGCAGGCCTGCTTCAGGAACCGACGGCC
>NW_009636874.1:6517-6842 GCF_000690535.1 Cariama cristata | reverse complement strand
CTCCTTCACAAAGCACAGCCGCCTCCTTCCGCTGCAATTCCTGAGGGGCAAACACCCAGAGGACCCATCATACATCAGAGCTCCCCATTTTCCCCGCAGATCCCCTGAGCAGGGAACACATCCCAGTTCCTCGCTCACCCACCTCCATCACCAGTGCACCAGGAACCCCAGGGACGGCGCACGTGGCAGCCGTGCCTCGTTTCTGCCACACTTTGAAAGCTTTTGTAGCTGCCTGCACCCATCCCTCCACAGCCCATCTAAACGGCTGCTGCCGAAAGCTGGCTGTGGGCCCCCTCCTCCTCCCACCACATCAACCACACACAGG
>NW_009636874.1:3612-6499 GCF_000690535.1 Cariama cristata | reverse complement strand
CGGGCCCTGACGCAGAGGCGATGGGCAGAATGGGCCACCCGTTAACAGCATGCACCGTGGCTTTGCCGTCCTCGCTCCAGCAGTGTTTCACCCCGGCCCTGGGCGGGCAGCACAGGTACCAGGAGGAGAACCCAGGTCATCTTCCCCTGCACCTCCACCCTGCCAAGGTCTCCTCGGCCGGTTTCCAAGGAAAACAGTTTTAAACTGGGGCTTGGTTTTCTTTTTTCTTTTTTCCTCCCAGCACCTACCACCACGGATCTTCGCACCCCTGCCATAACCAGCCCCCGCTCAGGCACACAGGGACGGCTGAGAGGCACCTGGGAAAGTCCAAGCCTGTGCGCTGGAAGGCAGCGAGGCAGCAAGTGAAAGCGGATTTAGGGCAAAGCAGGCCTGATGCTACTGCGACCGGCCCTGGGCAGCACCTCTGCCTGTTGGCCTTCACACCAGCACAGAGGTGACAACAGGGGAGGATGCCATGGCATGCGCAGAGCATCCACGGGAGCAAAACTGGGGGGGGCTCACCCCATCTCAGCCGCAGTCCCACTTTGCCGGAGCTCAACGTGCTCTAACACACATCCTCCTTCATCGGAAGCCCAGCTTGCCCAAGCTACAAGACAAAGGCCAACGTGAGCCACTTTCATCCCCGGGCGGTGGGGAGCAGCGTGCGTGGGCAGGCACACGGAGGGGCCCCCACGCAGGTGGGGACGGCTCGGCCAGGCATTTCCCAGCACCGCCGGCAGCTGCTTCATGTAGAAACACCGTGTGCTCTGCGGTTTTGGAAAGTCACTTTTCTCGCCCGGAGGGAGAGCCGGGGTATCGGTTCTCAAAACCCGCACGAAGAAATCCACTGGCTCGTGGTTCCTGCCTTCGCTGCCGGGGGCTGCCCCAGCCCCCCCACTGCCTGAGAGCTGCCGGGCTCCTTCAGATGCCAAACCTGCAGGATTTTCAGGCCTGGCTGAAATATTTTAGCGTCATTTGGTGCAGGGGGAGGAGCCGTCTTAAATTGACTCAGATCTACAGCTCCCTGCCCGGTTGACGCTTTCTCTCCTGATTACAGCCCGGGCTGCCGCCGCACTTTTTTTCTCCAATTTCTTCAACGTGAGAGCTCCCTGCCCTACTTTTCTCAGCAAATAAAGCTCCGCATCCGTTTGCTTTTTTGTTGCTACAAAACCCTGGCAGCTCCAGGGCTGGAGTCTAATTGAAATGCTCATTTCAGGTGCTTTGCAGAGATCCAACGCTCAGCTCCGGCAGGCTGGGAGCAATGAATCACTTGGGTGGCGTGGGCTGGGAGATGCGGTGCATGTGTGGGCGAGTGAGCAAGCTCGCAGGGAAGAGGCTCACCGAGCCAGCCCGATTAGAAGCACCAGGTTCTTGGAAGCGCTGCAGGCAGAGGAGGTGCAGCTCTCTCTAAAAAACCACCGGCGTTCAGCCCTTTTGCCTCACCGTTACTGCTCTATCGCACTTGCACCGCAGCCCCCACCGGGCTTAACTCCCTAGAAGCTGGAGCTGTGGTGCTTCCTAGAAAGGGGTGAGGTCCCTGTGGGGTTTAGAATCCCCCTCACCTCCTGTGACAGGCACAGTGACAGCGCACACTGCTCCCTGGGGACAATTTCCTAAGCAAAGTTCCCAGCCCCAGGCAGTGACTGTGTTACTGCAAGACTGTGGCTTCCCAGGAAGGAAGACGTGAACCACCCACACCCAGAACCCAGCCAAACAAGGCCACCCTGCCCAGGGTCCCTCTTGTCACCTCCTCTGCGCCGTGGGGCCAGGGGACAAGGTGGCCTGGGACTGGGGAAGAGGCCCTGATGTGCCTCCAGCATTGGTGCAGCTCCATCACGGCCATCCCCATCCCTGGAGCCAAAGAAGGGGAACACAACCTGGGAAGGCAGCAGGGAGCGAAAGGTGCTGTGAAATACAGCGGACCATGGAGATGTGCCTCACGTCTCCCTTGCGCAGGTCCAACGCCAGCAGCTTCACCCCAGCCCATCACCAGCTCCAGGCCTGCTCCCCAAAGCCGTGCTGCCACCCCGTGGCATCGGAAGGGTGAGGCTCCGAGGGCTGGCCATGGCCAGGGCCGTTGATCTCCGCCATCCCCAACATCCTTCCAACCCGGCTGGAGCCAAAAAACCTCACTCCCGAGACCCACCTCCCTCCAGCTGGAGGAAGAGCCGCCCATCTCATCCCCCTTGACCTCCTTTCATTCTCAACCTTGTCAGCTGCCCAGACAGCGCTGGCTGCAGCTTTCCTGGACCATTTGACAAGGGCTGAACACAACTCGGGGACGGGGGTTTTTTCCTCTCATGGCACAGCCCGTCTGAAATTGCCCTCCAGGGCCCAGAGGTCCACACCAAAGACGTCTAAACCTGAGCATCCTCCAAAGCCATGCCCTGGGCTGCCAGGACAGTCGCACCTCTCTCCCACAGACCTGACCTACCGGGCATTTCCAAGCCACATCTCCTGCTCAGTCTCTGCAACCAAACAAGCCAGGAGGATAATTATCAGCTAAATTAAGTGCTTTGGACATTCATCAGGGATGTGTGAAAATCACAGTCAACTCCTTCCTCTGCCCAAGGACCTGAACCTGCTGCTCCATCTTCCCAAGAAGAGGCTCCAACCAGCAGGCCAGGGGCTGAAGCACTCTCAGCTCTTCCCACAAAAGGCCATCTGCACCTGGAGGTGCCTGCTGGAGCCCAGAGCCCACCACCAACTTGACTTTGTCCTGGTCTGCACTGAGCAAACATTCTTGACTTCAGCATCATGTCTGCAAGTCCCCAAGAGAAATGTCGTTTTAAAAGTCTCTCTGCAGTGTTTCGTCTCGTCTAACAGCGTGGCCCCTACACAGCCCCTCCGTGCTCACGGCAGTCTTCTCCAGCCACACGTCTGCTCT
>NW_009636874.1:0-3577 GCF_000690535.1 Cariama cristata | reverse complement strand
AACCCCCCGTGGGAGCCATTCTGGGGCTGACCTGTAGCGCCTGGGACTCTTTTTCGGGGCCAGCTCTACAAACCAGAGCAGGACAGAGTACGTCGCCTCCGCACTCCTGACAGCATCACTCCCCAACAGCGACGTGTTCCCTTCGCTGCAGCCACTTTCATCCCAGATCAAATCCAGTTTTCAGGCTGTACTGGTTTTCCACTGTTTGTCTACAGAAAATAAAAATTGAGCTTTCCAGCTACAGGATTATCTCAGAAAAAAAAAAAAGCTTATTTCACAGACCTACTGATCTAGGATTCTGCCCTTGGACAAGCCACCTTTGCGAGTGGTGGCTGCTGCTGGAACTGGAACAAAACAAATTAAGCAAGAACCATCAGCTAAGGAGACCAAATCTCTCGGAAGCCCATGCAACACAGACACTACTCCAGCTGACACTCAAACCAGCCAGACTTCTACAAATCCGAGGCTGGATGGGTGTTTCCACCCCTGCTTGTCCATCCCTCCCCTCTGCAAGGCCCAGTGCTGCCTCCCAACCACACCAGCAACAGGCTCATCTGGCTTTGTCTGCCCTGGAGACCAGCAATGGCCGAGTTGAAGGTCCTTCAAACCTGCCTATACATCCCGTGTACAGGGCCCTGCAGGCCCAGGGCACCGTGACCTCCAGATAACTGCCTCCACATGAAATACTTAATGTCATCTTACCTATCCCAGCCAGCTGTGAGCTGTAAGGCACAAATCGCTAGTCTGCTTGTTCCTACAGCAAAGGAAACCCCAATTCAGCAATGGCCGAGTTGAAGGTCCTTCAAACCTGCCTATACATCCCGTGTACAGGGCCCTGCAGGCCCAGGGCACCGTGACCTCCAGATAACTGCCTCCACATGAAATACTTAATGTCATCTTACCTATCCCAGCCAGCTGTGAGCTGTAAGGCACAAATCGCTAGTCTGCTTGTTCCTACAGCAAAGGAAACCCCAATTCAGCCAGGGCAGGATCTCCCTCTCGAGGCATAATGCGATCCATGGCGTAAGAAAGGATGGCAATCGTAGGCTCCATGTCTGGTAGGCCGGGGGCTGCGCGCGAAACCCCTCATCTCGCCATCCGCTCCCTGCGGCAGGTGAAATTAGTGACTGAGCGTACAGATGGACTCAGCTCTGACCAGGCAGTATGTTTTATTGAAATATTTACACAGCTATATCCTAGCCCTCCTCTTTTCCACACCAACTGTAAAAAAAAAGCTTGGCATCACCATTAAACACTGCTTTCTCAGGTCTACTCATGCCCTCCCCCTTGTCAAGGCTCAAAACAATATCTATGGTCTGTGTGGGCAGCTCGTGGTATGGCAAGAGTCCAGAGGTTTTGCGCGAGGGGAGCCGAGCCAGCAAGCTCCCTCGGAGTCCACGCTCACTTTCCCACATGCTAAAGCTAAAAGGTTTCGCAGCGGTGCCCCATGTGCCTGTTGCCTCTCCAAACGCAGCACCGGGGAATCCTCCAGGCAGCACAAGAGCCCCTTAGGTTTTTATAGCTGTGTCTCGGGACTTGTAAGCCACGCCACGGCTCTTCAGCTCTCGGACGATTCCTGCAGCAAGGAGACAAACACATTTCAGTATTCTCTAGGGATGAGGAGGCCTGAAAAAAATCTGGTTGCTCTGTCATGTAGTGTTCATTGCAGAGATCAAGAACTGGACAATCACCTTCTTTGTTTCTTCTAATAAAGAGAACTGTTAAGAGTGTTCCCTCTTCTAGTTTAAAGGCCTAGATAGAGCTCCCAAACATCAACTTTTGTTTTACCTTGGGAAAGAACCAGGTAGAGATTTTATTTACATTATTTCCTACCTGAAAATGTTTGAATATTATGAGTGTACTGAACAGGTCAAGCTCTTAAGCATACTTCTTAAATCTTTCAGTCACCTCTGTGACCTGCCTGCATGTCCTCCCTTCTCAGTAACTCCTTCAGAACAGGGATAGCAGATGAGCACCATGGGGTTCAGCGTGGCTCTCGCCAGCACCATGCACCAAGGGACAGCCATATGACAGCTCGCACAGCCCATGAGTGCAGCCAGGTTACCTCGCTCCCGCCCATGATGTGAGGACGGGCTGAGCGAGGCCAAAGACAGCATCTCCCACCCATACTCCCTCCGCCTGCTGCCCCGTGCTCCCTGCCTGCAGCTGCATCGAGTTCACACCATCATCTGCTGCACTCCAGTTATTTAGGTCTCAGCTTCAAGCCTTGTGATGTTCCAGCTCCTTCCCAACACCGATGGAGGAGCTCAGGTAAGAAATAACAAGCCTGGGATTCCAGACACAAGCACAGCTTTCACCCTGGGGATATGGGATTGCAGCGCTCCTGGGAAGGGGCACATGTTAGGAGTCTGCTCTGGGGCTACGTACAAAGGAGGGGCTCTCAGCTAGATAGATAATGCAGTTTCTGTATTACAGAGGTAAGACCAAACCTCTACACCCTCCACTCCATTTATAAATGCACAAAACCCACCTTAAGATAAGCCCTCAGCGCAGTATGATGATGGAAAGGGGTATCTGCTCACTGAGACTGTCATAACAGCACCCCGTCCTGCAAAGTTTATTTCTATGGACAAACCTCCATGTTTCTCCTGTAGCTGAAGGGTTTGAAATGCACTCACTTTCTGGAGTCACCCTTTAATCACAGTTTATCCCTCTGATAGCCTGCCTGGTATCACAGGTTTTAGTCAGCAGCATCTTCAATATCAACTTCTGGCAGGCATAGTGCTGAATGACTGCAGGTAGAAAACCTGTCTGCAGAATCCTGAAACCACCCTCCTGGTCAGCATCTCCTTCTTGCAGTCTCCTTGCTAATCCCTCCACCGTGTGCTCTGTTCACAACACACAGCATTCACTAAACTCCCAAATCCTGGTTTCATCACACAGGTACAGTGTAATGCACTGCCCAGTCTGTCACCCTGGAGATAACCACAGCCCCAACACCTAATGTGCAGAATAATCCCTCAGCTGCCACCCATACAGGAGCCTCCCCTGAATACAAGCCGGCAGCGTTACCTTGGGGCAGGCGGCCCGTCACAGACACTGCATAGACACCTGGCTTGAAGCTACCTGGGGAAAGAAAACACCGAGTCACCCCGCACAGCAGCAGTTGGGTGGGCAAGCACCCCTGCCAGCCCCCGCCTGCACAGATGCCCCCTTACCAGGAGCAGAAACCCCCTCCGCGGCCCAAACAGCAACTCCCGCTGCCCCGAAGAAAGGTTTGCTAGAGAAAAGGGACCTCAGGCTCCCAAACCAGCTGGGAAAAACCACTCACTGATTCGCTGCCACTTGGAGACCCAGCTGTCCTCAGGGCTCATCATCGCGATGATCCTGTGGGAGGGATGGGAGCGAGGGGACATTTCCCGGCCAGCTGACACCATGGTGCCACCATGGTGCACCTGGGGCAACGCGCCCGGGACCCACTCACCCGTCAAAGGAGGAGCTGGTGCAGTCATAGACCATCTCTCGGTTGCCTTTCATCTGCAGGTAGGCATCGCAGTTGTCGCAGCCGTCGTACTCGAACTGGTCGATGGTCTGAGGGGAACAGAGGCGTCAGCGC
>NW_009636873.1:13110-19577 GCF_000690535.1 Cariama cristata | reverse complement strand
ATTCAGATCACTAAAATCACACTTTTAAATACTTTTTTTCCTTTCCATAAACCAGGACTGTTCATATTCCCTATGGATTTTATAGTTTGAATATCCCATTTTCCTGGGTTTTTATTGTTGTTTGAAATGTTGTTTATCATTCCAATTTATAAATTCCTGTACTTCCAACAAAACTGACCTAAGGAAGGAAAATACTTTCTAAGTATTGCCTAAATTGAAATAAAGAGTAATTCAGTACATTTTTTATCTTCTACAGAGGAGATGGAATTACTTACAGTCAGTAGTACATAGAACATTGTCATTTGCTCTTTTGTAAACAACGAGCAGAAGTGTGTAGAATAGTAAATGAAACAGAAATATTTTAAAATGTCTGAATGCATCTAAAACATTAGAGGTTTTTCTTTAGGGTAAGTATGAAATTAAGAAGACACATCTGTTAAATCATTAAAAAATGGGAAGGACTCTTTACTGCATCACTTAACATTTATTTCAGAAGTAAATTACAATCCATCAATTTAAACATTAGCACAGATTACCACGTTTTCATATTTAACATTAGTTCTGATCACTTTTTTAATAAATGATGATATTATTTGAAGTAGAAAAAAGTGAATTAAAATTTTAGAAACAGATCCTTCTGGATCTGCATACAATACCAGAACTAACCTAACTAACCACCAACAGTGGTGTTATTAAAACTTATAATTGGGAGAAGTCTAAAAATAAGTGCTTTAAAATGGGAGAGGGTTGAAAAAATGCAGCAATTTTTCTCCTCTCTGACTTGACTACAGCAAAATCAATGTCATTCTGCGCACTGGCATTGTGTGGGTGTAGAGTTGCGAATAAAAGACATCTCAAGAGTGCGAAGGTGAAAAATCATCTGTTCAGAAAGTATAGGTCAGTGTAAGATGAAGCAGAGCTAAAAGACCCATGAGTATGAAAATCCACTAAAAACATTTACTTGTGTGACAATGTATGCAATTTAAGTTCTTGTTATGCCTGGAGGCAAAAAAAAAAAATCTGCTGAGAAGTTGTGCTAATTTCCTTTCATTCTACAAAGAGAGGGTTCCTTTTTCCTCCATCCATTACAAAATCAAGTAGGCTTCTCGGTTGTTTTGACAATAGGAGTTCAGGGTCTCAAAAGTCACAGATTTATAATTCTGAGAACTAAATTTCTGTCTAAAAAAATAAAAATCTGTCATTTGTCAAATAAATTACCAAAGTAACCAGTTACTTATTTACACTGCCCTAAGCAGAAGCAGGCACAGTCCTTATTAAAGTAACAGACTTCTACAGATGTGACTCAAGTGATGTGGCACCTTAATTTCTCCCAGGGAATCTCAAGCCCATGAGCATGCTGGTAGTAAAAAGCCATTTCAGTAAGTAAGTAGTCACATTATGTGAGATTCAACCTGAGATTAAGATACCTACATCTGTATGTCTATAGTTGCACTAGGTATATAAACTATTATAATCAATGGAAATCTAGTCAGCGTAGTCAGTGGAATGTAGTGTTTTAATTCATCTTAAAGTACACACCCTGGCCAGGACATAACAGATGCCTATATGCTACTTGTTGTCATTTTAGGTGTTCTTCCCTGTCTTCTAGTTTCTGTGCCAGAATGGTACCACAGCCAATGATTCTGGCTGGGATGGAGTTAATTTTCGTCATCGTAGTTAGAAGGGGGCTACATTTTGGATTTCTGCTGAAAACTGTTGATAACACAGGGATGTTTTAGTTATTGCTGAGCAGTGCTTAAGACAGAGTCAAAGCCTTTTCTGCTCCTCACACTGCTTCACCAGCGAGTAGGCTGGGCATGCACAAGGAGTTGGGAGGGGACACAGCCAAGACAGCAGACCCCAGTTGACCAAAGGGATTTTCCATATCTTATGATGTCATGCTGAACAATAAAACTGGGGGGACTTAGCTGCGAGTGGCAGCCCACTGCTCAGGGACTGGCTCAGGCATCGGTCAGCAGGTGGTAAGCAACTGCATTGTCCATCACTTGCTTTGTACATTCTTTTATCATCATTATTATTTTCCCTTCCTTTTCTGTGCTATTAAACTGTCTTTATCTCAACCTTTTTTACTTTTTTTGGAATTCTCTCCCCCATCCCACTGCAGGGGAGTGAGAGAACAGCTGTGTGGTGTTTAGCTGCCTGCCAGGTTAAACCACAACACATGGTCTTCTGTAAATTCTAATTTGCCAACACCATGCAGATGTCTCATTTACTCTAGAGCACCTCTATCCAACACCTACCATGCGGTCAGCTGAATCACTCTGCAACCTGCACTGACAGGACTAGCAAGGTATGGGGAAGATTCTGTTGACCATAAATAGTTTGGGTTGGCGCAATTTTGTAACTTCATAACACACTGCTTTGCAACACCTTGATTTGTCTGCCAAAAGAGCCTCTGCACTTCTGTCACTGCTATAAAAATAGCTTGGATACCCTAGGTGATTTCATACATCAGTGCACATTCTGGGGTTGTTTAGTCTAGAGAAAAGGAGGCTGAGGGGAGACCTTATTGCCCTCTACAACTACCTGAAAGGAGGTTGTAGCAAGATGGGGGTTGGTCTCTTCTCCCCGGTAACTAGCAACACAAGAAAAAACAGTCTCAAGTTGCACCAGGGGAGGTTCAGGTTGGATATTAGGAAGAACTTCTTCACTGTAAGAGTCATTAAGCGTTAGAACAGGCTCCCCAGGGAGATGGTGGACTCACCATCCCTGGAGGTGTTCAAAAAATGTTTAGATGTGGCACCTCGAGACATGGTTTAGTGGGTTTAGTGGGCATGGTGGTGTTGGGTATATGGTTGGACTTGATGATCTTTGAGGTGTCTTCCAACCATAATGATTCCACAATTCTATATATTCATGTACAGCTAAACTGTGCCCCACAGCTCCCCAACTTTAATGGGTATTTAGATATTTATAGGTGTCTAAACCTATAGGATACAATGCAAAGACATCTACATTTTGGTGTCTTGGAGCTGAATCTCACTTAAGAGCAACAGCTTTTGACATGAGGAATGACTGACAAATTCTGTTTAAGTTGTTAGATGTTCAGAAAAAGTGATAAAGACAGTTTTCCCTTTCTGGCAACTCTAGCCGTGATGTTCTGAGGCAGCTTAGTACTACTTACTTTTGTTCCTTACCTGATTGCCAATTGCTTCAAATTCTCTCTCAAAGCATAACCAATCAAAAAACCTAAGAAAAGTCTAACTCCATAAATCATTTCTGAATGAAGATACATTTCTACTTCTATACAAAATGTCAGAAAAGAACAATGGAAAATCAAGCAGAGAAAGAGAAAACTTTTCAACATGTTTCCTCCATAATGCATCACACATTGAAAGCGCTGGCATTTATTCAACTTCAGCTCTGCATAGTTGGCTGTCAACAATTAGGCAGAGTAACCATTTGCAGCTTTCCAACATGAGCATGATAGTTAGATTTTACTTTACTCTGAAAAGCTCATGGATATATTTCATCTCTTCATTTATATTTTCCTATAAGCAAAGATTCTTAACGGAAGGAAGATGTGATTGTGCATTCAATCAACGTATTTGATACTATGAACAAAATAGTAGAAACATTAGTTTGTACATGGCTTAAACAGAAGTAAAGGAACGGGGGAAGGAAGCAAAAGCAGTTAAGAAATGGATTTCACAAGTGAAATAAATAGCAAGTATAGGGCTGCTACTGAAACCGTCCAGAGCTTTAAAGGGGAGAGAGAGAGCAAGGGAGCGAGGGAAGATGCTGGACCCCAAAGGTAGCAAAGTTATAGATTCTTAAACTAATTTTTAGCCATCAGAAATTAAGAATTCTGTTCCAAAAGCCCTTTCAGAGTCTGGGTGCTTGACAAAGAATATTGCAGTTTGTGTACAGCAGCCTGTAAGGCTGGAATCTGTGAAGCTAACTTAATCCCTTCTGTCCACTTAGATAATATTATGGATTCATACCTAAGTGATGGAGTGCAAAGCAGCCAACAGAAAGCAGCAAGCAAAAGGAACTTTTACAGGAACTGCAAATGGATGGAGTAAAAAAGCACAACTAATTTTAGAAACAGCAAAAGAGGATTACCAGTGCCAAGAAATATTGAAGTAGCAGCTTTAGGAAGATCCAAAGAAGCTTTGCTTCTACTTCAGCCAACAGGTTCTAACTCAAAATGAGTTTCAACAAAGCGATAAGGACCGCAAACATCTCAAGACAAAGAATCCTCAGTGAATAGAAAGAAGTGCTGAAACACAGGTGATCAGACAAGCAAGAATAAGCGTGTCTTCATTACGACACCACAACCTGGGTAGGGAAACATTTGGATTATCTTCTAACTGACATACATCACTTTGATTACCATTTACCAATATGTTTTAAATATTGTATAGTTCAATATCTTTCATGAATTAAAATGCCTATTAAAAGAAATTAACACACATAAACTGCATGACAACATACTTATATGAAGCTGAGTTTCTCATAGTTTCATGTACCTCATTAAATTTCATTTGTTCTGTATAAGCCAATTTAAACATTTTCACAGATGTTTGCAAGACCTTAAACAGAAAATTAGGCAAAATATGATAACTAATGAAATTAAAAGGATGTTTACGAAAGATTATGTAATACCCTAGGTCTTCTGCTGGGGTTTTTTTTCCATATGCATCTAGATTTTAAGACTTTGCATTGCATAATTTTCAGCCTTCTTTTCAAATGTCTAAGCCACAGTAGGTTTAGATATTACACTGAAGCTAGGCCATGTGAAGCTGCCTTGTGAAAGAGAATCTTAAAAAAAGCAATTTTCATAAATATAAGTGAAGAAAAGGGAATAAGATTTAGGTATTTCATATCTTGCCTAAAAAGTGGACATAAAACATGTTTATTTTCTTTTGTCTGAATAAAACAAACAACAAGGGTTTTTTTTCAGATTGTAATTGGTATAAATGGCAGGGGTTCAGTAGCAGGGGGGTAGGGGGGCTGCACATGTGACCTCTGTGATGTGAGGTCAGGGGCTGCTCCATGCTGGTCACAGCTGTTTCCAGCTGGCTCCACAATGGGACCACCACAGGAGACAACTGAGCCCATCAGCAGAATTTGCGGCATCTCTGTGAAAGTGTATTTAACATAAGGCAGTAAACATTGAGAGAAAGGAACAAGGCCAGAGCAGGAGTGCTCTATTCCAGAGGTAGTAATACCATCAAAGGGACTGGAGCTCATGGATAACCCACACTGGAGCAAGTTCTTCTCCTAAGAGACTGTGGCCCATGGTCAACACACTTCAGAGCAGAGGAGATGAGTAACAAGGAAGGAACAGCAGAAGAAAAGGAGTGAGAAATAACGAGCAGCAGGAAGAAGCTCCTACACCTTGACCTGAATCTCCTGCACTGCTTGTCACATCACCAAAGAGACAAAGCATAATCTGTGATGGAGTACATAGAAGAAGGGGAAGGAAAGGTGTCTGGAATGAAGTCAAGCCTGTGAAAGGGGAGAGGAAAAGTATTTTCCCTAACTGTTTAACTATTTGTCTTTGTTTCCCAACACTCAAATCAGGAATTAGATGTTTTATATTGAGACTGTTTTACCCAGGACAGTAGCTGATGAGCTATTTTCCCCGTCTTCATTCCAACCCACAAGTTTTCCCTCTCTTGTTCTTCCTATTTCCTGCCCTGTTCCACTGTGGGGGTTGAGTGAACGAGTAGCTGTGGAGGTGCTTTGCTGCTACTCAGGGTCAAACCACCACCCAAATACACTAGCACAAAATGTGCAGTTGTGCAGACAAAGTCAGCAAGCCAACGGAGCGATTTGGTGAAAAGAGTACTGACCAAGCAGTGATGGAGTAAGAAATATGCAGTGTTCTAAGTTTAGAATTTGGACTCTGGGTCCTTCAAAAGATGCAATTACAGAATAAAGAAAGTTAAAGTAGATGAAGTGGTAAGAAATTACTAATTCTGCTTATAATGGTACTACACAGGAAAGATTAAGTTTCAAGGAGGGAAGTCAGAAAGAAGTTACAGTCATATCTATGTTAATTCAGCAGGGGAAAATGTGAGTTTTTACAACAGTTATTACAGTGTAGCATTTTCTACTATCAAGGTTATTTTTTAATGATCATATCTGCTTAAGTATGCTGAAATTATTTACTGCTTATATTTTTTTTTTTTCAAAGAGTTGTAAAAGATATTTTCTTCATTTTAAGCATGGTGGACTACTGCAGCATTTCACAAGTTAGTATAGAGTACACTTTAACATACATTCAGCAAAATATCATTAAAAATTAAATGAGCAAACCAAAATTATAGTAAAAAACCCATGTCATCACTACAAACTTAGGTGGTAAAGAGAAAAGATACACAGCATATTCAAATCTCCCACACCTCCCAACTCACATGTTTTATGTGACTTGTAGAAAATACATTTTGAAACTACACAAAAGTATTTTCTTTTTCATAACCTCACACTTCCAGCAG
>NW_009636873.1:0-13079 GCF_000690535.1 Cariama cristata | reverse complement strand
GAATGCAAGTATGTGTGCCATCTGAGACAATGTTTGTTCTCTTTTTCTCAGTAGTTCAAAATCAACACCTCAACAATCCAAATTACTTCACATAACCGACCAAAATAGGTATCATGTGGTTCTCAATTCTGGGGTAAGATCTAATAGAGAAAATTCCTACTTTATATCTTTTAATAGTCCCGTAAGCTAGCTCTTTCCCAGTAAAGAGTGTGGTTTATCATATTTCATATGAAAGACACCATGCAAAAAATAAGTCAGTGCTTTTCATAAATAGTTATAGCAGCCCTGGATCTACAGTAGGAAGGCTCCTTTTACCTAAATTCACTCAGTATACACATTTCAAAACATCTATGAACTTGGGAAGTCCAAATAGAGATATATAGTATTTGCTGAAATAGTAATCAAATTTGTTCTGTTCTTGTACAGAATATGTTATCTGAGATAATCACACAGAGTTGTAAAAAGTTTACTATTATAAAAGATCAATTACATAAAAAAAATAGTCCTAGTCTTTTGTTAGTTGCAATTTTTATATTAGTTGATTAATTTTATGAGATTCTGCAAAAATTTATGTAGCTAATCTCTTCCTATGCTAAATTTCCTATTGAGAACTGTAAAAGAAATTCCTGAACTAAATTTCATTCAGAACACCACGATTTTTTAATCAGATAAATGGAAAAGAACAAAAGGACAAAAAGGGTTACTGTTCCCTGAAGATCCATTGATATACTGAAGATATTGAAAAATATTATTTACAGTACTGCTTGTGAAAAAGCAGACAGTATTAACATAGAGTAATGAAGCTCAGTTTTCATTAGCACTTCATCATTACAATGACCTTGTTCCAAATAGTAATATTCCCAAGATAATGCTTCAGATGCTTTCATTCTTACTCAAAATAATACTTGTTCATAAAAACAGTGGATAAGAATCTTACAGGTGAATTAAACCCTTAATAGCACAATGCATTCAGAAACAGGTAGTAAGAGAGAATAGTGATTAAATTCTACATTAGTAAACAGAAACTTACTCACTGTTTTACAAACATGACCTATATAACCATAGAGGCAAATACATATTTTAACGATAAAAACATTATTTCTGTAACACAATAACTTTCAGAATATTAGGACCATTTTACAAGCTAAGTACTTGCACAGGATAAAGTGAAGTAGATATCTGCTGCAATTTTTTAATACTTGTATTTAGATGCACTACATAATACATTACTCATACTCAAACATACTGTAATTTGATATAACAGGTTGCACAGCTGAATTTATCATTTATGCAAATACAAACTATACCTTTATGAGGATTTTTTAAAATTACTCTTCCCATTTCCTCTACAACTTCAGGCATTTTTTTTAACAAAAACAACCACAACAAAAAAATATATTTCTTTAAATGTACCTTGGTAATGAGCACTAAATCCACGGTATCGGTGATTGCTGTCTGTTACAAAATGTAGTCTTAGCCAGTTTTTGTTGCTGATAACTGGAGGAGGTATATTCATTCCAGAGAGCCTGAATTAAAACAAAGAAATAAAAATTATTATTAAAAGATCAAAAAATTATCAGGGCTGAAGATCAGTAGATTTTCATAAAGCTTTGATAAAGGTCTTGTACAGAAAACATTTTTTTTTTTCAAACATGCATTCATTGACATGCCCTCTATGGGACTTTTTATTTATCAATGAACAGCATGTTATGACAAGCACGAACAGACAAGATCGTCCACTATGCATGACCAAGTGATGGGATAAAAATCAGCGCTAATCCAGAAACCTTACAGTCACATTACTGGTCAGGGACAACACTATCATGATTCAAGTACATGACACTCAGGCTAGAAAGAGTTTGTGTCTATCCAGGTCAGTTAACAGGTTAGGCAGAACACCACTCTGGGCACCAGGAAAAGGATTGTACCCTGTGACTTTCACGTTCAAGATACTGAACGAGAGAGCTTAGGTTATGCAGGTCACCATTTAAAACCATAAAACAGACACCTATTTTTCAAGAGTAAGTATTTTCCTAAATTCATGGCACAAAGAAATAAGAAATACTCCATCATGTCAGTGAATCTGAAAATTAGTTATGGAAAGTACAAGAAGAGTAGGGAATTGTGCTGGATTGACCCCAGCTAGCTGCTAAGCATCACACAGCTACTCCCCTCCCTGCCCCTGACAGCAGGACACAGGAGAGAATATGAAGAGCAAAAGCAAGAAAACTCCTGGGTCAAAATAAAGACTCTTCAAAAGTCAGTTTAGTAAGTGAAGAGGGGAGAAAAAAGCACCACATGTGATACAAAGGCAATCATTCACCACATCCCACAAGTAGATCAACCAAGCCAGTCTCCAAGCAATGGCTACCTGCCTGCCAGACCCTCTCTTCATTTTTGATTGCTGACCATGAAGTTATATGGTATGGAATACTCTTTTGATCAATTTGGGTCAGCTGTTTAGGTTTTGTCCCCTCACAGCATCTTGTTATCCCTGGCCTACTCACTGTGGGGACAGAGTCAGGAGACAAGGAATGCCTTGATGCTGTGCAAGCACTGCTCAGCAATAGCCAAAACACCGGTGTGTTATCATCAACTCTGTTTTAGTCACAAATCCAAACCACAGCACCATACGGGCTTCTATGAGGAAAATTAACTCTGAGCCACTGGACCCAGTATACAAAATTATTTGTTATTTTTCTGTTTGTTTTTTTTAACGTCAAGAATGCCTGACATTACTCCAGTTACTGTAGTCTTTCATCTTGACTTGCTCACTAGGAAGGTTGGAATTAGAGGTAACTTTTTTTTCATTAGATGATATGTTATAGTTAGAAAGCAGGTGAATGAGCTTTAGATAAACAATCCTTCCATCAAGCCAATAATCCAAGACATATTTCTCACCAAAATCAGAAAGATAAGTCACATCTTCAAGACATCAACACACTGATCTATGTCCCTGCATTTATTTCTAAACAGAGCTCTTCTAACTCTTCAGAGTTAGAATAAAATACTAGCCAACAAGTATAGCATTTTATGTTCAGACATTGGGGACTCCTCTTCTATTTTGAAAAAAAAAAAAAAAAAAAAAGAAAAAAGAAAACAAAAGAAAGCCTGTAATGAAACAGGTCATAAAGCTATTCAGGCAATCCACAAGACAGAGAAAGAGTGGATTCTGTTCCAGAAATTCCTTGCTTTTACAAAGGACTTTTCATCTAACCTTTGAAGTGGCTTTGCAAAATGTAATAATGCTATTATCAATATTGTTATCTCCATTTTACAGACAGAGAAACTCATGCACAGAGAGGGAAAGGAACTTCAATCACCTAGCAGACCAGCAACTAAAAGAAAATTGTAAGAAAAAACCTGCAAGTTCAGAGCTCTGGCTTTTACAACTAAAAATCAAACAGGCATTGCCTGGTGAATGGCTGCACATAGTCTTTTGGAATGCACAGTCCTCCCCAACTTCTCCTTTATTCAATTAGAAGCTTTTTGAGTTTTCTTTAAAAAGGCATGCTTTTCTTGTTTGAAGTAGAAACAAATTTGACAAATTGAAATTTTTTATCAAATAAAAAGGCTGAAGAATTTTATATGGTGCTCTGTGCTGAAATAGTACTTAATTTTCATTTTAGTGTTAAATGTTTTTCTTCCAGCTGTCCTATGAAAATCTTTGTAGTAGTTAGATGAAAGTGAACAAAGTGATACACTCAAAACTAAGAAAATTAAAGCAAAACAAAATATTTCACCACCTAAATAAAATATTTTTACTCTACTTCAAGTTGTATCAACATATTCTCATTAGACATCTGAGTTTCTTTAAACAATATTTCTGAAAATAAACTTAGTACCTTAAGTGTTTAGACTGTCACTAGTAATAGAGCAAAGCTTCATCCAGACAGAAGTGGCATCCTCTAAACTTCTGTTCTTTGCATCACTGTCAGTGTATACCCTTGTCCACACTAGTATTTACCCATCTGAAGTTCAAACCACTTCCCAAGAGTTTGTGGCTTAATGTTTGTTTCAAGGTTTGGAATCATATTGTGATAGCAGTATGCAAGAGCACACCTAGCTAAAATAGTAATGCAAATTAACAGTAAATTCAGGAAAGCAAAACTCTGGAGACCAAATTTTTGTTCTTTGCTTCTTTGTCCTCATATAGTGTCTAGACCTAAATTTGAGCTCAGTCCTGACTTGGACCTAATAAGCTGGTCAGCTCAGGCTGTGAAAATTAATGGTATTTTAGATGCAGAAGCCTAGATTTAATTTCTGCTTAAGACAAACAACCCAGGGAAACTGCATGTTTCATTTGTTAGCAGTGCCTCCTCTAACATATGATCATGTTATTCTAATTTAAAGCATACTTCTCTTTAAAGTACAATAGACCCTTACCCACTAAATGCATTCTTAGCTTCCTCAAAGGGAAAGATTTCTGTTTCATTTTATGACTTGAGGTAAACCAAGGAATAAGCTTCTGTACAAATCTCCCCTTCCTTAATTTCTGTAACACTTGTGTTTGAGGGCTAGGGAGCTTAGGCTGGGGAGGGAAGTAGCCAAGAGTCAATAAAACAAACTGGCAAGTATCAATTAATAGTTTATACGGAACAATCTTGTCTTGTATAAAACTAATATTAGAGCTTTCATTCATTCTTTCCCTTAGTAATCTGTTTTATTAGAAATGATACAGTGAATAAGATGTGTGATATCTCTGAAAACCACAACTAAGAAAACTCACAGTATCTATTCTACAGATTTCAAACATTTAAATTAAAAATTTAGCTAGAGATTTTGGGTTGTCTTGGAGACTATATTCTTAACCTTGAGTTATGATCCTCATTTTACAATGACCAGAAGTCCATTTTTTTATGGTTTTATCCCTTCAAAATTGTTCAGTGGGTGAGTAGTACAAGTGCATTTGCAGACACTGAAAGGTGTTGATGAGCTTATGCTAAAACCAATTCATTCATTCCTTCAAAGACAAAACTCTGGACATCTTATTCAGACTTTTTAAAATTTTATGGAGGACTGACCAAAATATCAATCTTACGGTAGAATTTCTGTTGTGCTCAACAATCATTCTCAAAATACTATGGCAAACAGAGTATCTCTTTTGCCTATCCTTTAGATTACAGATGAGATGGAAAGGTAAAGCTTAAAAACTCAACACGGAAAATATTAATTAATGCTAAATGTCAGGGGTTTTCTTGCTTATCTAAAGGCTTGGAAGGCATTTTTTCCCCATTCATCTGGTACTCACTCTTTTTTCTCATTATTTCATTAGTGCATACACGGTTCCTAAACCAGGAAGTAGTTCTGATTTCCCCACATTATTATAGCCTTACCTTAAAATTGTGCCAGAGATGGATGGGCAAGTGACCTTCATAACACTGAAAAAAATTGCTTCCATTCTCAGAGTAAACAAAATTTATTTTGCGGGTCAGCCCTAAGCAATGTACCTAGCCCCACCATTAATCACTTCCAGATTTTCAGTTGGTTTAGCGTTGTTAGAGACAATGATCAAGGCGCACTTAGAGTCAACTGTGTTCACAATAAAGTAAATAATTTAGAGGTGATTTTTAAGTGAAAAAAAAAATACTCCTTAAATAAATGACTAATAATTTTGTGTAGGTATTATTTTGTGAGGAAGATTTTTGAAAGAATAACAGTTTAGAGGTAGCATTCTTTCTAGCTTTTCCCAACCACGCTATCTGAAAACAGAATATGTTTAAGACCACTTTCCAAATTTCTGAAACTATGCTAGCACTTTTTTTTAGGCACTAATATAAGTGACAAAATGCTTGACTGGCACCACAGGCTATTAAAGCTCCTTCAAATACTTGATTTAGAATGTTTTTATATTATGGAAACACATTAGCTGATCTTACTCATTTCAGTTGGAGAACATACAAAATCTAACTTTTTTAAGCTTAACAAATTCACTCACAAACCTAGATCCAAGGAATTTAGGTGGTGATGTTAAAAAAAAAAATCAAAAAAGTTAGTGCTATGAGACTGCAAAAGGATGTGGTGAATGGATAAGGAAGTTCTTGAATTAGTATTAGTTAGTATTGTATTACTTAGTATTAGTATTAGTTCTTGTATTAGTACCTCATTTTTGGTGTCCCCCCCCCACCTCTGCCCCACAGAATTGCCAGTCATTTCTGCATGAGCCTGTAAACATACCACTCCAAGGAACAAGGATTTCATACTACTTGGTATGTAAAAATCTAAGTATTCCATGTAGTTCTCTGACAGGCTCAAGCCAGTAATACTATCCCTAATACAAAGTATGCAAAAAATAATCAGAAACACTACTTATGATGTCTCTTGATTTGTTTTCTTTTTTTTTTTTTTTAATATATATTGCCAATTTAGAAGTTACAGCACTTATCCAGGAAACTGAACATACCAGTTTAATCCTTGTTTCAGACAAAGGGGTAGGAATCCAAAAACGTCACTTAAGTTCATCATCCTTGACACAAGATGACATGTATAGAGAGAGGCAGTTGGGAAACAAACGTGTACTCATTTATGTGCACTTTCTACCATTC
This sequence comes from Cariama cristata, assembly GCF_000690535.1. Lineage (NCBI taxonomy): Eukaryota > Metazoa > Chordata > Aves > Cariamiformes > Cariamidae > Cariama > Cariama cristata. The sequence continues at coordinate 6,534 of NW_009636873.1, read as the reverse complement.
ATATTACCAATGTGCCATTCTGCGAAAGGATCAAAGTATTCATCAAGCCACAAGGAAAATGAAGTGTGTTCTAGCCTGCAAAGGTTAGAGTGTAGGCAGAAGACATAAAAAGGAAGCCTCAGCTCTCCAACTCTCTTTCAAGATTATTTATGCTTTTTTGACACCCAAGTTCCCCCATGAATCTGGATTTTAGTGGTACACACAGCCTCCGGCAGAGAGATTCCTGTTCTGAAGACCCAGGCCAATCATTTGTGCAAGCAGAGCATCCTTCTTGGTTTGTGTTAATAAGGGACTCATTTTTACATCAATGAATTGTTCTCATTTATTTATCATTTTATTACCAAATAATTCTAACGTCAAATTGGTATTTGTGATATGAAATTGTGACGGTCAGTAAGATCTATAGAAATTTTCATTCTGGTGAAACCTTTAATTAAGGCCAAAGTAGCAGCTTGCTTGTATCACTTACTGGCCAGTCAGCTGCTTAGCTGTTTTGCCAGCTGGTTAGCCTGGTGCTACTTTGCTGCACAGCTGCCAGGCTAGCAATGGACCCCCTAACTGCCTGGTTATTCAGTTGTTGGGCTCAGCAGGCCTTTTAGCTCTCTTTTTCTGATTTGCCACTTCTTATGTTTTCTTCCAAACCACTGGAAATTTCATAAAGATATATACAATACTGATATCCATTATTTCATGGGAAAAAAGCCCCCAAAACAGATGAATTTCCTTTTCTGGTTAGCTTTACTATATGGTGCATTGTTCCAGCTAGCTATTAAACTGCATTTCAACATTGCTCTGTACTGATTAAAGTGAGAACTGCACTATAACATGTATTCAGCGTAAGACAGAGAAGCCTATACCTTTTGATTAGAAAACATGAAATCTGTCTGCATTGACACTGTGACTTTCAGCATGAAACAAGGTTTCTAACACCCATAAAGTGAGTTATTACAAATATCTTGTTACAAATCTAAGAAGTATACTTTAGTTTGATGCTTGGTTTTTGGAAGGTAGAGGTTTAACTGGCTGTCCTTTTTGGTACAGCTATTACTATTAAATAATGATGCAAGACAAAATAGCTATTTTATTTAAATTCTCACCCTGTAACTAATTGTTAAGCAATATAGATGCAACAACCTTTCACTGCTTACATATTTGAGAATAAACCTATTACTGGAAGAGATCTCACTGGAAAAATGAAACAAAAATAAGGCTGTAAAATACATCTCCTAGCATTTATTTTGACTGGTATATATTCTGCTTATAATAAGGTTTCTCTTTAATAATCACAAAAACGTGAAAAATGAACTACAAGTTTATTGTCCAATGCACGAGAAAACTTCACTCTAGCCATTTAAATACGCTCATGGTAAAAGACTAGTTTTATTTTTAAAACACTGAATATATAGTTAAGTCTACCTATCAAATCAATTATTGATTAACATATCTACCCTTGATAGCTATAGGTTATACTTAAGATGATTCTAACTAAGCACATGCTGATATTGTCTGAGTTCTGACTAAACTCACAGTTCCTCAAATCTGATCATTACAGTTCATGATTTCTATGGGATTGTTCTCGGAAAGCAATTTGCAAGCTGACAGAATTTATAAGGATAACTGGCAGAAAATGATTGCTTATTCTGCTCATATAACTGCCCCTTTTCTCACATCAATTTATCTTCTCAGCAAATTATAAAGCTGTTCACCATTACCATAATGCATTGGCAGTCCAACCTACTTCTGTGCCAGCTACTACTCCAAGCATAGCTACAACTGCATCTACAATATTTCCTAAAATTCAAATGAAAACACCGTAACTACCATAAAAGAAATGCAGCTGTCTCATCTTTCTTATAGTTCAGAACATGTAGCTCCCCCCAAAACTGCACAGAATCCTGAATAGCAAATTTAAGTCAACAGACAGGAGGCTTCCCTCCCGCAGTCTCTTTCATAAACTCTTAGAAATGTTAATGGAAAAACTTCGGATTGTTGGTTGTGAACCAGAGATTTAAAGTATCTCACCACTATATATACTCAACAACATTTACATTAGGTAGTCTGTTATCTAACGTAAAATGTATTTGAAAAAAAGAACTGCTTTCTGAAAGAATGCACATTTGTTGCTAATAGAGAGATCAGTAAAAGTGTAAGGCTAGGCATGTAGATGCGTCAGTGAAGTTCCCATCTTTTATCTTAGTTGATTTGATACCGTGGGTAAATCACAGTTTACAGAAGAAATAAGACACTAACATTTCTGAGAATCAATTTTTTTTTGTTCTTTCACTTCATTACAACATCATGCCTCCATCCTCTTCTCTTCTGCACTGCTTAGGAGGTAATTTTAAAAAAATCGCTCTGCTTTAGGTTAACTCTGATCCAGTGTAGTCAATTAGTATTTTATTCTCCCTCAAAAATCTAGCACATAATTCCCATCTTATGTTGCAAAGTGGAATTCAGCGTTGGTTTGTTTGGGTTTTCTAATAGCATAAAAGGCAGCATCTTCCATTTCTTCCAGAGACATACTAATACATCATAAAATACTATACACTTAATTTAACATTTGAAATGCACACTATGAGCTACCCATAATCTTGACAAGTAGTTTTAAAATCCCTGTCTTGTTCATGTACCAAACTATCTTTAATTACTAAAAGTCTTCTAAAACTATAGTTCTTACAAATAGGAACAAAAAAAAAAGTCTTTTTTCTTTAAAGCCAGGTGACAAATAAATTACTATTAGAAGACACAAATAAGACAAAAATGTTTGATTTTGTACAAATTTCACAGATACGGTATTCCTAATTCTTACAGAAATGATGGCCAAACTATTTAAGAACTACTTTCATTCATACTACTGTTTTCTTTTTCATACATTGCTTATGCGCAATGATTGTCTTTGTCATCTTGTTAAGAAGTGGCTCAGCTTATTCTGGTTTAGTCAGGTAAAACACAGTGTATAATACACAAACCAAAGAAGTAATTTAGACATGATACAGGTGTGAAGAGAGACAAAAAGTGCCCAGATTGCAAAGGTTCAGTCAAAGATCAAAATCAGATCAGTGAACAAATGTGTAAAAACTTCAAGGAAGGATACAGACACTACAAAATATGCATATAAGGGCTAGGAGATTTAAAAAAAAAAAAAAAGTCAAATAGGCAGTCCTCACTCTAAGTGCCTAATTCTGTTTTATTATGTTTGAATCTGTATGGAACGGTAGCAGAATTTAAGCTTTGTGTGTTATTTATTTGTTTGGAGCAGAAATCAGTGACACTGAATCAGCTGTTCCTTTAGAGAAATTGATTTATTTGCAAAACATGTGCATTTTAATTTCAAAGAAAGATTATTATCAAGCAACAAGCATGCAAGCCCTGCTAATACAAGTCTTACTTTAGGTATTACACATGTCCAAAAATATTCTAAACAGAAAAAGTTTTTTGCTGGAAAAACAGATAGCAAAGTTTTTCACGCAAAACTTTTTCATGAAGCATATAGTTCCTACATTTCCTCACAAGCCAGGAGGTTCACTGAAATGGAATTGATCAAAAAACCCCAGAATTTGAGGTCGATACTCCATCTATAAGCACTGCTGAAAGCCAATCTAATACTACCAAAGCCTTAGGCTAACACAGACTTACATCTTAGCATGACTAGGTGCTTACATAGATCTTATCACTCATACATATGCACTACAAAATCTTGAGTAAGTGCTTGTTTTGGTGATAACTGTAGCTGCATGGAATCCTTATCATCGGTATTATTTGCTTGTTGAAATAAAACTCCTACATAAAAAGCTTTGATTAAAACAAGGGCAAAGTATCACATATTTTGATAAGGCCTATCAGGCATTATCCATGTACACATATATGCTAGTGGGGCTTAATACTTACATAGCATAATACAAACACTACAGAAGATGCTAGCCTCCTGCCCCCTTGAAAGGAAAGAAAAGATCTACCCAATAGAACAGCATCTGACCACTGACTTATCTGCTTTGGTTAAATTTTAGTTAAATTAGGGAGCTGGTGTATTAAACACAAATGTGAATTATCAACCCCTTACATTTTATAGTGTTCCCTATACTTGTATATAACATACTCATTAGCAGAGATTTCTAGCATCTTTTCCTTTGTTCTCCATGATCGCCTTGATCCCATAAAACAACAACTCTTCTAACAATCTTCATAATGAACATCTTTTGTAAAAAGATCCACCCCACAATATAGATGTAAGGACACTCATTTGTGGATAGAATACTAAAACTCAGGCCTATGATTTAATAAATCCAGATCTGTTTAGAAAGAATCAGATTCACACTAAAGACGCAAAGCTGAAACTAACTGAATATTTAACACATTGCTTGGTTTGAAAGATCCTGAAGGTTTTAATGGTTAAGTTAACATAACCCTCTTGTTCCATCAGCCCAGTTAGTAAGATGTTTACACTGAGGTTCAGACATTACCCTAACCATTAACCTTTTGGTCAAACACTAAACAAGTAAGTTTTTTGTATGACTAGGCCTACCAATATCCTTTATGTTTCTAATTCCGGTGATGAGATTAATGGGTCTTAATGGCAGTCATTATAAATGTGAATGTCTATTGCATGACAACTTCAGGTACTGGCCTTTTTTTCCCTCACCTTTTTTTTTTCCTGGAAAAGTCCTATTAAATCATTTTAGAGCAAGGACACTGTGACATATATTGTCAAACAGCCAAAAAACTCCTATCTCTTACAAAATCTATTGCTGTCTAAACTCAAGATTTGAATTTTGTTGAAGATATCAAATAAATGTTCCATGCTAATAGACATATTCAGCTATCTTTGGATAACAAGATAGGTCAATAAAATGGATAATTGTCTGTAAATTGTTCTTTTGTGAAAGTATTTCCCATATAAATATTCAAGTATCATGAAAGTAAGCATTTTCAGAGCTGTGGATTTCCCAGAATTTTAATTGCTGCTTAAATTTACGCAGCATTAACATATATAATATTGGTGTATTTGTATTACAGAAAAAGACTGGATAAGACATCTCTGTGACAGAAGCTATAGAATTTTTATGTAAGTGGAATTTTTCATTTAATTCTATGTGTGGAACTCAAGCTGTAGGTGGGTACCAGGGCTGCTCTTACGTGTGCATCCAGTAAACTAGAGTCATTAATTCCCTGGATGATTCACGAATTGACCATCTACTGAGATAACAGACTGGCTTGAGAAAACAGACCAATTTGAAAGGTAATTACAATATCAAAATATGCAAAGTTTCCCAGTTAAGTCTTCAAATGATGAAAACAAGAAACACAGGAAGAGAAAGATTAGCTTGGAAATACAGCAAGCATATAAATAAAGAAAATGAAAGAGGAAAGGAGTTAATTTTCTGCATTGCCATAGTTCAATGTCCAGTCATAAGGAATGACAGAACATGTCTTTCAGAGGAGAAAGTAAACCGTACTAATTCAGTCTCGAAGGAGGAAAGAAGACAAAGACTTCTCTCCCTAAAGCCAGTTCTTTCTCAAAGTTAAATATGTAACAGAAAAGTGTCCAAAAGAAAAGTTTCTAAAATATAATGCTCTATTAGCAGTTTGAGGGTAACACACCACCCCAGTTCTAAGTGGTTACAAAGACACAAGTCAGTGAAAGACCTAGCTCCTAAGGTCAGTTCCTGTAAAACTGTCTGTAGTGGGACTGTGCATTTTATTTAACTAAGAATCAGCACATTGACAAGTTTGAAGCTAGATATAGTCTAGATTATTGCTTCCATATCTCAGAGCTGCAGCCAAATGACACAAAAAGCCAATTTTTATTTTTAGAGCAGTAAATTACCACTCTTCAAATTTAACCTAATGAGCTATTTAGAACTAAACTAAGGTTTTAGGTAGAAACTCCACTGTAATCACTTATTTCTGATTTATAAAACAAACAAATGAAAATTTAAATAAGCCAATGTTCAGGAAGAAGGGGAAAAAGTTCAATATTATGTCACCTTGAAAAAAATATTTGTTCTGTAAAGTACTTTAACAATCTATTGATTAATCTTAGAGTTATTCAGCTAAATGGACAAAAATAATTCACCCTATGACTCTTTTTGTCAAGTTCACTATCGATGTCTGGAAGACTGCAAAAAAAGTCTTTGTTTTAAAAATGTCAGTGTTGAAATATATGAAAGCCCTGTCATGCCTTTGCAATGTTGGAAAAAGTTCCATTTTGAAGTAAAGTTACTGTCATATAAAGCAAGCCTATGAGAAACTAAAGTATGGTCATTAAGGACTAAAGAAAGGTCCAACTGATGATTAATGAAAGTTTGTAGTACTGTGGATATGAAATGTTGAAAACTACCAAGATTAAGAAACACTTCTTAGCTTCAGAAGTAGATTGCAGCTTATAAAGCCAGATGTTCTCATGTCAAAGATTTTCCAATTAATCTGTTGACTTGGCAGAATAATGAAGTATGATGAAAGGTAAAAGGAAACTTCCAAACACACATACTCTGACATGCTAGTCTATGACTGTCACCGTTTAAGGCCGGGCCGGCG
>NW_009636872.1:0-297 GCF_000690535.1 Cariama cristata | reverse complement strand
TGAAGGTACAGACAGAGAAGCCGCACTTGGTGAGCCTGGGCAGCGGCCGGCTCAGCACCGCCATCACGCTCCTGCCCCTGGAGGAAGGTGAGTGCCAGCTGCCGGGGGGACCCCACGTTCACGCCGGTGGCAGGGACGCTGAGCCACCCTCTCTGCCAGCAGGGAGGACCATGATCGGCACGGCCGCGAGGGACATCGTCCTGCAGGGCCCCGGGCTGGCGCCCCAGCACTGCTACATCGAGAACGTGCAGGGGACGCTCACCTTGCACCCCTGCGGTAACGCCTGCGCCATCGATG
>NW_009636871.1:2958-3533 GCF_000690535.1 Cariama cristata | reverse complement strand
GAATTTGGGAGGCGCTGTAAAATATGATATGCCAGAAAAACAGGTGATTTCTGGAAAGAAATGGTATAAATACAAGTTCTTGGCTTGAATCTGGTTTTCAGGCAAACAAAACTCTAAACTCCAGCACCTAGACACCATCAGTGCTTTTGGTTGACTTCAGTCATTTGAGCACGGCGCTTCATCCCTATTTCTCATGTAACTGCAGATTTGTTATGTGCCGTGGAGTCCAGATGACACCCTAGCCAGCTTCAGCTGTCTTCTTTCAACTTCATACTTGGAATTAAAGTTCACGCAATATTTTCATTTATTGCCCCCCCCCCAAAAAAAAAAAAAGGGAGGGGGGAAGGAAAGAAAAAGGGTGAGGAAGGAAAAGGGGCAGGGGGAGAAAAGACAAACACAAAATGCAGTTCACTTAAAAATATCTCTGCTTGATGGAGGCTAAAAGGTGGCAGCTGTGCCAAAGTAGTGGACCCTAAATCGCTGAGCAAAAAAGAGCAGGGAAAGCTCTGATTGCTCCTAGTACAGTAGTGAATGTGCGCTCTCAGCCACAAATCAAGCAAGCTTAAAAAAAAAAC
>NW_009636871.1:2546-2947 GCF_000690535.1 Cariama cristata | reverse complement strand
AAAAAAGACTCAATCAAGGCAATAATGGCCTCCACTTCACAATCAGACAAGTGCTTCTACTTCAGAAATCCTACCATTTATGGCTGATTGCTAACCCTGGCCTCATTTCTAATCTAAAGGGCGAGTAATAATTTGGAAAAGGAATTATAACAACTTCCCAACCATTTGGTAAATCGTCATTATTTTGAAGGGGTGTTGGGGGGCTGTTGCTGTTTGTCAGATATTTTTTTCCCGCTGCTGCTCTACCACTTCCACCACACTGAATCTCACCGATGTCGTGCTAGAAGGAAAGTAATGTATGGTGAAAATACGTGAGAAAGAAAAGCCCAGAGCAATACTCTGATCACAGGGCTTCGGTGTGTTAGAAGTTTACATGAAGGCACACAAAGAGAGGTGGAAGG
>NW_009636871.1:1221-2366 GCF_000690535.1 Cariama cristata | reverse complement strand
GTGTTGGGGGGTGAGGGGCTCCCCACCGCGGGGCTGCCGCCCCCCGGCCCAGCCACCGAGCCGTCCCGGCCCTTGCCCGCTGTGGTCAGGGGCTGCCCAGCCTGATGGAACGGGTGCTGCACCGTCCTAATCCTGCCCAGGCAGCGTAATGAGAGACTATACTCCTCATTTAACTGGTAGGTTACCTTGATGGGAAATGCAAGGTATATTAGTCTAGAACCCCGATACCTTAATTACATTTATTGCGCTTGTCTTCCTGTTTCAAGCATGGAGAACTGTATATGAAAATATTTCAATATTTATTTGTTCCAACACCTTCTGCAAGTCTGTTGGGATTTTCACATAGGCATTTTCGAGGGAGAAAACACTGGCACAGAGGATTCAGACAATGATTCCAGCCGTGAGTCCGGGGAGTGCCACAGTTGCCCTGGGTCAGAACGCAGGATTTTGTCTGATGCTGCTGTTCTAAATGACAAAGTGTTTAAAAACAGATGCCGTGTGACGCAGGGCAAAAAAACCCAAGGGGGACCTGTGCGCAGCTTCACCTGGGTTAGCTACTCCTGTTGAAATCGTGATAGTGTTTTGGTAATAGCAGGCATTTGTGGTCAAAATACCTCTTATTTAAGTGAATCGAGGACAAAATAGGATGCCATCATTTCCCTGGATGGATGTGATGTGTTTTATGGAAAGGACTATCAGTATAGTTTGGAGGATGGCAAAATTTCTTCTTGAAAGAAATTCTTCTTCTTCTGACTCGGGAGATAAACACAGCAACAGCTTTAATGCAGCATTATATCCCTTATTTCTGGTTTGTCTTGTGAAGGTATCTGTTGCTGCAGTTATTTAAATCCATATTTTAAATATGATTTGAAGAGAGACTCATTCAAAAATTTTCAATGACCCAGTGAAATCTGAACTACTTATTGCAAGACAAAAAGTGTAATGCTTCAATCAAAATAACAACTTGGAATGTGTTTTATTAAATGGAGTTCATTTAATATTACCCTAGAGTGCTGTGGATTTGAAGGCACATTCTTGAATTTGAACTTTCATATCTAGGTAATAGGAATGAGGGGGAAATGGTCATTTGTAACATTGCACATTTTGGGCCAAAATCTGATCCCGCGTAGAACTAGCCACGGCAT
>NW_009636871.1:0-1159 GCF_000690535.1 Cariama cristata | reverse complement strand
GTAGGGAAAACATGTAGATCCTGCACAGAACTCCACATAAAATTCTGCTGTATTTTGCTTTCTCATCACTGCTGTATTTCTGCAGTATTTCTGAGATGAGTGTATTTTCAGTGAAAGAACACAAAGCCAGGTTCAGTCTCAGTGGAATCGAAGAAAATTCTGTCTAAAATACGACACTGAGGGATGCAAAATAATAGAAAAAAAGTAGATGTTATGCATGAACTCTAGACCCATTTCACTTGTAAATGTTACTTGATTTTTGTCAGCCAAGTTACGCAAAAATATTTAAATTAGCAGATTATAAAAGAGCAGTACTGCCAGTATAACATTGATACAGAATTGATCCCCAACAGGAAAACTTCTTAGAAAGCAATGGGATTCATTTACATCTCGCTTAGTGGAAAATTGGTGGTCATTCCAAGGAAAGCAGGTTTTTCCAGTCCAGCTGTTTAGTATTTCAGGAGTTTAAATGACTCCTACTGTCAGAAGGCAGCGTGTGTGAGACAAATCGCAAGAACTGATTTTTCTCTTCAAAGGTAGTCGTGTGAGTAAAGCCGACCGCAAAGCACATCAAGCCGGGCAGGAGTGTAACCCAGCGACTGACTCGCCATGGACTTGAACGCCTGTATTGTTTGGTTTTTAGGGGTAGCCCTCAGTAAGACGGCAGAAATCTGTTTGTCTGGTTTGAGAGTTTACAGCCTCCGTAATCTGAAAGGTATCTTTTTCTCCTGCCACACATAGCACATCGGTAAATGGCTGTGTGTGATGCAGCCTGGTCTGCAGCGAGGCTGGGCTGCGTCACGGACATCGTGGGGTACAGAAGGGACAATGTGGCATCAAACTCCCTCCGTGGATAAAGAACCCGGAGAATTAGAGCAATTTCAGTGGAATACACCAAATAAAAAATGTGTCGGTTTATTTAGATGTTAGTGAGTTACAGATGCTGGGAGCCCCCGTTTAAAGTTCCAGTATCGCTTACAGAACTATTTAATGGGGAATCGGATTGCAGACATTTCTAGTATCAAAATTACAAGCCCCATAAGAACGACACTTCACATTTGCCGAAGCTGCCTGTGCATTCGATGTACTGTGGACAGATGTGTTATTCTTAAAATTTGTAATCCGACAAACTACAGCCCTAACTGCTGCTGTGGCTGGC
>NW_009636870.1:405-27917 GCF_000690535.1 Cariama cristata | reverse complement strand
TACTAATAATAGAAATAAAAATATATAAAGCAAACATTGAGCTTCCCGATGACGATTGCAAGATTGCGAGCTGTGGTGGTTCACTGATGCAACAAGGTGTACACCAGGATGTCCCAGACAGGACTCAACAGCAGATGGGAACCTGATTCAGATCAGGATTGGAGGCAGGAGAGCGAGCAGAGTCCCACACCGACGCTGGCCATGAAAGAAAGAGGGCTGACCCCCATGATCCCTTAGCTTTATCCTGCGTATCGCATGTACGGGATGGAATACTGTATTGGTCAGGTTTTGGTCACCTGTCCCATCCACAGCTTCCTGCAGATGCAACCCTTTTACACCTCCCCACCCATGGACCACAATAGAGCCAACAGTGACTTTGTTTCCCGTATGAACAAGCACAAACATGGGCCTTTTCTGCATAACAGTCCCACCACCATCTTAGTAACAACTACAGACATCAAGCGACATCAACTCTAAAATCAGTCACTGTCTGAAAAACATGTAGTCTGCTTCAGAAAGTGCAGTTTCTTAGAAGAAATTTCACTGAAGGAAAACCTACTGAAAAGAAAATTAGTCCTGTTTTAGCCAAACCAAGCCAGATTTATATTTTGATTATTGTTTGAGATTCCCAGGCTTCAAGACATTGCAAAAGAAATTCATGTTTTCATAGAACAAAAAGCATCCATGGACAGATTTCCATAGAGGCTAGCAAACTGATGTGTTACACATACATTTACATTTCATGTGAGTTGAAAGCACATTCATCTAAGTAATTTCTGTTATATTGCCTGACAGCTTTTGAAAATTGCCAGACTAGGTTTTTGTGTTTGATCTTTCAACATTATTGGAGGTTGTATAAACAGGAAGCAATGAACAATTTCAGCATCAATTAAGATAATTCTAAACAAACATACTGTCACGGAGCTGTCAGTTCCCTGTGGTGGGCATGTTCACGGACATGTATTAAGACCACAGTGCAAATCCATTTCCAGTGGAAATGGCAGTCCTGGTGTTCCTCCACTCATCTGCGTCTCTGGCTGCACTAGTAACCCAAACACATCCATACCATGGACTTAAATACTACACAGCATGGGCCATATGGATTAATAGTTGTCACATTATCTGGAATGATGGGAAGAGGTGTTTAGCCATGTGAATGCTGTACTTGCACTTAGGGCCAGAGAACAAGTTTTGACCTGCTTTATTTAACAGTGATCTACAGCTCTTGTTCTGCTACCAATCACCACAGGATGCACCACATAAAGCAGATGGGCAGAAGCCAAACCATGCTGAGCTTCAGGAGTTCTCTGGTCCTTCTTGGGTTTATTAGTGTGTATGAAATAATGAACAGGAAAGGGAAATCAGGTTGAGATGGAAATTGGTGGTCATTAGACCAATGACATAAGGAGCCAGATTTATTAACGGATGCATTGTTAAAGTCCCTTGAAAGTTGCATAGGCACTCTGTTGATTGATCTCCCAAATAAAAATGGGTAAACTGAGTATCAAAAAACCAGGGGAGGCAGCCTCCATTATATTTCTGTGCAGAGACTACAAACCCTTCTCTAATCATTAACTCCTTCCATTGTTTCAGATGAGAAATATGTTCAATATTTCAACTCTGAAGCTGGTGGGAAGTTTCCCACTGCATTCAATGAGCTTTTGATTAGACTATTCTTTTAGCTGTTCAGGTCCTGCAAGTATGTAACATTGGCTTCTTGACATTTCTCTGGAGGAGAAAGTTTCCTTTCCTGGCATTAATTCTAAATGTCAGACTGAGGGCTCCTTATGCCCTCCCCCACTGGGGCTTTACAAATTGGTTGAACATGATTATATCAATAATTTCCATGGCATAGTTCTCAACAGCATTCTGCAGGGGGAGTTCATAAGTGGTTGCCTTCCAAGAAAACCAAGAGGCCTTCCAATCTAAATAGATGACTGGAAGAGAGCTACACTTACACTATGTGGGTGCTTCCCGAAAGGATTTGGGCAGGCAGGAAGAGACAGAGTGCATTTTCTCCCAGCCATAAATCCTGTGCAGACAGGATTCTTCCATACCTCTTGCAATGAGCGGGCTGGACAGGCACAAAGGACTGTCTTGTAAGCAAGAGACCGCAGAGATGTTCAGACTATTCATGTTTGCACTCAAACTTCCTCTGAGATTAGAGGCAGTTCACTAAGGGTATATATATCTGTCTATCTCACTGTACACAGTACTGTACACAGGCCCAGAAGAGGAGTAATGCCATTTCATGCAATGCTTTTCTCCAGTGAGGCAAAAATTATATTTTAGCCTCATCTTAGAATAGAAACTCAAAAGTAGAGAACTTTTTCTAGGCAGTTTCTATTGTCTTTTTTCCCCTTCTCTCAACATACTGAGCCACTAACATGGGACTTGCTGTGCAACCAGGTTGCAGTGAAAGACAGCATGAAAACATTGTCTGGAAGGAATTATTTTATTTTCATTTCCTTACCAGAAATAACTTTATAGCTATGTATTCATGGTACTTAAATTAATGACAAAAAATGATGCAACATGTAATCTGTGGCTATATCTGCATAGAGTATTACCCAAAAAACACACCAAAGGTATGCCCACACTCTGAGCCAACCAGAAGCCAACTAAAGCTGGTTGTCCCAACATTGGACCTTACTTAATGCACTCCACCTTTGATGAGAACAAACTAGCTCAGGTTGTGTGCATCTAGCTTCTGGTTGCTCTACTCAGAGCACAGGCAAAACAAGTTTAGCTCTGCCCACAATCTACCACGTATATACCTGCCCACAACAGTGCTATATGTTGAATATAGCAAATGCTGGGACTATGGTAAGGGACACTCTTCATCATGAGGGATATGAAAGAGAATGTTTTGTAGTCTAAATGCAATTTTTTCTAGTAGTGACACATCCTTCAGGAAAAAAAATAAGATGAAAATCTTGTTTTTTTTCCCTGCTGTGCTCCTTACACCATAAAGCATGTCACCAATTGAAAATAAAAATTTAAAAAGGTGATCAAATTTCTAAAGTCTTTAACCTAGTTTTGGAAACAGTCAGGATTTCAAGAGCAATTGCTTTGGATACTGCCCTTACAGAATGGTTTGAGACTTCTCAAATAAACGTGTGTGTGTACACGCACGAGTACCTTTCTGAGCAACCGTTTGTTTAGCAGGTTGTAGAACACAGATATGTTGGGAGCTAATTTGGCAAGTAGAAACTGTGCACTAAGTGTCCCAAAGGGTGAAGAGGGGAATTGAAAATTAACAGTCTATTGCAGCCTCATATATTACTTCCAAAAGTGATGTGTATTATTCAGAAAAGGTTTGTATGCATCTGCGGTCAAATCTGAACTTGTTGCAGCTTGAAACCCATGTAGACTTCAGAACTCATCTGCTCAGTTCAATATCCCATTAGTAATTCTTTCTTAAGAGTTTCATGATAATTTCACAGTAGAAGTCTGTATTACAGGACTTTAGAAGAGCTCCAGTACAAACACAGCTTTCGTTCAAATCTGACGTTTTTGTTTATATTTTGGCTGCTTGAAAACAGCATCAAAATATAGAACTGGTAGAAACTGGAGACGAGGAAAAAAGGCTCTAGTATGAATGACCTAAATATAAAATGATAGACTGACTTGTCCATCCTGGGATGAGAGAGGTCATTTCCCTTTAAATCACTGGACTAAATACCAGGCAATCTGTGTTTGTTTTTCCCGGCTCTCTGTGAAATCTTAAGCAGGAGTCACTTGAGCCTAGAACTTACCAACACAAACATCCTTGCCTGCACACTTACATGATTACAATCTTTGAATTCAACAGGTGGTCATGAGAATTAACTGTTTGCTGGATCAGCACCTTCACTACAATGGTTTACGTCTTACTCATGTTTCACTAGCACTGTAGAAACACAGACACCAGCCATCTGAGGTGTCTTATTGCCCTACAGATACAAACCAAAAATAACTTCTCTGTCCCAAAGACATTACAGTCTATGCTTAATTGCTGATTTGCCAGTTTCTTCTATTTAAATTAACATGCAAAATTTTCTTGACTTTTCTCCCTGATGGTATGCTATGTTTTGCTCTGTGTGAAGAATAGAAACCCACATTGTCTACCTTGTGCATCTTCTTCTTGAACACATGATCACGGCTTTTGTAGGCAGTATCACAGCAGTCCCGAAGGGAACATTTGTAATAGTGTTTATCTATAATCCCTGTAGCAATTTTTATCAGATCAATGCTGAACATTTCAATATGATCTCTAGTATTACATGATCTACATCATTACATAATTCTACCTAAGGAAGACTTATTCTTCTTTAGATTAAATGAAACAGCATTTTTGCCTTCTGAACTATGTAATCTTATTACAATGAGAAGAGATTTATGCATCAAAATCCCATTAGTGTGACTGAGAGGAACACAAATAAATGCTCATGTATCAGTCATTACTGTAATGGTTGTTATTATTATTCAGGCTGATTTATAGAAGGCTACTGCTTTTGTGTAGGATCTTGATAATCGGTCAGGTGTGCCAGACAGATAAAAGAACTCCAGCCTTGATGAGTTTGGAGGTTAGTGGACAAATTCTCATACCATAGACATGAAAAGATACGGTACAAGAACGTATTTGCAGAAATGGTTGATATGGTGTTTTAACCATGGACCCAATCCTACAGTGTATGTTTTTTATTTATAAAGCTTTTAACACTGGCAGACCCACAAAGAGATTTGGGCTTCCAGCAACAAACAGCATTAAGAGTGCTTAGCAATGAGAGAATTGAAACTAAAAGTTTCAACAGAAATATAAAGATCACAGCAAAAAGCATTGTTTATCCATTTTGCAGGTGGTCACACATAATTTCTGAGGTCAGACTAGTAATTCAGCCCACTTCAGTCATTACCTTAACTCCTTCTCAATCAAGTAAAATTTCTACTTCTGTAAAAAGGAGATTAGCAGAGTTTGGCCCAGTACGCTAAAATGTGCTGAAGACAGAATGATGCCAAACCCACAAATGGACAGAATTTTCGGAGATGAGGAAATATGCCTGTGAAGAACTGAAGTGAATGCATGGTGCTGTCTGTAATTACCAGTGTCATTACAATTATTGCAACGAACTTGACACAAAATAGAGTTGTATGAGTATGCAGGATAAAGAAAACTCTACTATGATATATAACCAGAAAAAATGGATTAAATGGCATCCAGTCCCAATCCTGGTATTGATTTTCTAGTAGTTCCATTAACATGATACTTCACATAAACACTCCATCATTCTGAACATTTTGGGAGTATAAATAATTACAGCATGGTAATCCTAGTTGACAAATCTCACCTCTCTCCTATATGGCCATGAGTCAGTTCATATCAATCAAAGCTGATGTGTATTTTGACTTGGGAGGCTCTTAGACATAGCACATCTTCCTTGTGTTTACCACCATCACATTCTGAAACATGATAATAGTCATTTGAATCAATCCTGAGGTGCAGGCGTGGGGCATGAATTATAACATCCCTTCATGCTGCCACACAGCTTCTGAAATACATCAACAATCCATGTCTGAACATTGGCAGAGCTGTTTTGAAGAAGGAAGTAATTGATTGCCTTGTTCTATCATGGGTGTAAAACAACTTGTAAATTTTTTTACTCTCTAGCTTTCTTTCACCTTATGGCACAATAAATTTGATATAATCTGTATTTGAGAGTTATAAAGGCCTGGAAAATATGAACATGAAGAGGAAAGGGAAAGCCAAAGCTCAGGACAAGGAATCAAGATAATCACAGAATCATAGAATCATAGAATCATTATGGTTGGAAGAGACCTTAAAGATCATCAAGTCCAATCATATACCCAATGCCACCATGCCCTCCATGATCTTTTCCTAACTCTACTAGTGACTTCACGTCACTGCAGAGAAAGTGTGGTCTGGTAAAATGGGAACTGAAGTTGTCTGGTTCCCCGGTATATCAGAGATTTTCAAGTGAAGACTATGGTCCCAGCACCACTGAATGCAGTTGGAAGTCTGAAAATCTATAAGAAGGTCTTTTTGTCTACTGAATAGGTCTCGAGAGTAATCTGTACAAGAATGTTCTTCCATAGCAGTAAAATTCTTTTCTTTAAATCCATTAAATTCCATGGGATTGTTCCAAGTGGAACACCCTTTGGAGTCTATAAAATCTTCCCGGATGTGCAGTGGTAAATAAAAGATAAAAAAACTCATAGGTAATTTTTGAATGAATAAGCATGAAAAAAAAATGGAGACAAAGGCCTGGATTTAGAGGCAGATTCACACTCTGCCAAGAGCTAAGGTATCATCCCCAGTAGCTAGAACTGTACCATAACACATTGCCCCGAGAAGCTGTGGATGCCCCATCCCTGGAAGCGTTCAAGTCCAGGTTGGATGGGGCTTTGAGCAACCTGATCTAGTGAAAGGTGTCCCTGCCCATGGCAGGAGGGGCTGGAACTAGATGATTTGTAACGTCCCTTCCCTTCTATGATTCGATGATAACGTAAAGAAGGTATGGTTTTAACCATTCCTAGGCATCTATCGTTTTGGGTAAAATGATAAGGATTTGAAGCTGCCTTCCATGTTTACACATGTACTGAGATTACTTTCTCACTATCTCAGCAGTTGAATTTGCTCAGCTTTATTTAAGATACATGAGTCTTTCTCTTCCAAAGCTGAACAAGAAGTGTCCACCTATCCTAGTGATTAGGACAGGGACAGGAAACTTCAGATTAGTCAAATTGAGTAGAGGAGGGATTTAAAACTGAGCCTACATCTCAGACAGACAGCCCTACAACTGGGCACTGGAATATGACATGGGCCACTATTCCAACTCCACTTAGCAGTTTGGGATAAAATGCATGGAAAATCAGGGATCAGGACTCAGAGGTCCTTCACCAATGGGTTCCCCTTCTGTAGCCTCATCCTTTTTTGCAGAACTCTAACAGGAGGGTTACAAAATGGCCCTATTCCAGTACTCCCCTGGCAAGTTGGTACAACCAATTCGAACTCTGGCAAGGTGATCACACTCACACCATCTGCCACAACCTGGATGGATTTCCCACGAGGAAAATACACAAAGGACAGAAGACAACAGCATCCCTTCCCTTCCATCCCACTGTGTTTCTCAGCAAAGGGGCACGCAGCTGCTGGGCTTCATGCTGCGGCTGCAGGTGGGTGACGGCTGTTATTGGAGCCCCCCGATGGGTTCCTTACCTCCAGGGATTGGGAGGGGTGTCTGAGTTTCACTCTGCACATCTCTGAATTGGCAGCTGAGTGCAGGAAGAAACCAAGCCCTTAGCTGTTCAGCCCATGACACTGAGAGTGAACTTAGGTTTCAACAGCTGGGGAATTAAGAGAAAAAAATGGAAGCGCTGATTGATTTCAGGTGCTTTGGAGACTAGCTCATACTAGAGAGGAGGCTGTCAGAATTGTTCTTCTGGATTTAAGTATTTAATCCTGCAGTGTGAATCTCAGTCTGTATATTCTTTTTTCTTTTTTTTTCTATTTTAGTTATAGAAACTCACAAAATTACCAGATACAAGTAAAGTAACACTACACTAGATTTTTATTTTTAGTTGTCAGAAAATCTTTATCTGAAATACAGTTGAATCCACTTAAATCAATACGTGTTAAGGGAATACACCTATTAAAAGACAAAAGGTAAATTACAACTATAACTCAACTTTATAAAAGGAATAAAATCATGAGAAGAATTTTATTTTAAGTCAATAATCATGACGATGATTATAGCCATATCAAACTCTCCTGAGCCAATAATTCTTAATTAAAAAAAAAAAAAATTAAAATATACTTTCTGTGAACAAAGGTTAAGCAATCCGCCAATTTTAAATGTTTTCTTCATGGCTGGAAATCAATGTATACCTTCAAGCAGATATTGTGTATAAACATACATAAAAGGAATGACTAACACAATATTATAACTTGAAAGTGCCCAGTAGGTGTGTCTTATCTACAATGTTATTCTACTGCAAAATCACAGGCACAATTTGTTGACTAGGCATTCACTGTTGAACAGTAGAATTGCTCAACAGAGAGGTGTTAAACAGGGTTCAAACCCTGAAGGCTTGGAACAAAAAAATTGCCACTGAAGTCAGTGCGAAAAGATGCCGGGGGCTTGGTTCTCCGTGTCTCCAACCCTTGTGCGCACACATAAAGAAACTGAACCTACTCCACTGGTTCCAAATAACACTTGGCTCACTGACATTTTTCCTTCCCTGCTTTCAAAGCTTTTAATAGTATTACTCTCCTTTTCAGCTGTACACACGGTCAGCTTCCTGAGTGGGAAAAGTTCTGAAGGGCAAGGTAAATTTTCTCTTAGGAACTACTCAAGGCAGGAGAATTGGATAGACACGGGGAGAGCATAGGGCTTCTCTGCTTCTCAGATGCAGTCTGGACCTGCAGTTCTCTCTGACATGAATGAGAGCTCAGAGAAGTTGTCCTAAGTTACTCCAGCTATGTAGTCCCAATAAGAACCATCATAGGGAGTTAGAAAATCAGACATTTTCTTCTTTTCTCTCCTGCTACTTACTGTTCTTACAATGAATAGAAATGAAAATTTCCCTCCTTGTCTTCAGAGTGATTAAAAACCGTCTGGTTTAGTTTCTACAGTCCCATTCATTGACATTTGATGCTGCAGGAGCACACAAATGGTTAGTGGGCCTGCTAAGGTAAAGTAGGTCGTACTTATGGGACAAATGGTTTCAGAACTGGCATGAGGGGTGATAGGGAAGAAACAAATAAGATGTCTGATACTATAAAGAAATTCCTGCTTGACTTAAAAAGTAGGACTTTTGTGGGGGGGAAAATGAAGGCTTGAGAGGAGTTGTGCTGTTTCTGAATTGGAGGAAATGGTAGTGGTGCTTTAACAGCTCTCTCACTTGACTAACTCATGAGCATGGGTCACTTCTTACATCAGTGAATAAATCGGTCTCTAAATCTCATGGTGCCTCTGGGATAAGAATTATCACAGGAACTCCTGCTGCTACTCCTGAGATCGCATCTAACAAATTTTCAAAATGGTGATGACCCTTTCATACAGAAAATGGATTTAAGAGTTACTCTTATTGTCTTCATGTCCTTTAAAAACATCTTTTACAAATCACAAAAATTTAATCACAAAAATATTTCCCAAAATGTCTCTTCTGACCTTGATTTTCTATCACTAAATCCAATTTTATAGGCAACAAGATGTTATTCAATTAAATACTTGGGCAACCAAATAAGTCAAGTTCTTCATTAGCAGCAGTGAGAGTAACTATATCAGTTTATTGTATATCTGCAGATGCTCGTATGTGCTTTGATAAATGTGCAATGAACACGTCTTACAAGACTACTGCTGGGATAGTTAAGTAACTTAAGAAACTCCATCCACTGAAAAAAATCACAGTAGTGAAATGTACCTATCATTGTATCATTAGACTGTATAAAGAAGCCTGCATAACAGTAGAAAGATAGAAGTTCCCGTTGTACCAGCATGTGCTATTCAGGTAGGTCAATGAGATACCGCAAGTGTAGAAGACATTATGATTGACACCAATACTCCTGTTAAGACACATCTGGACAAAAATTATTCTCTCAAAGAGTGGTGCCTTATGTGGTTTTCAATGGGATCAGCTAGCAACAGCATCTGACAAACTCATCAGGTGCCAAATTTAGAACTGATGTGAAAGTGAGAAAATTACATTGCCGCCTTCTGACCTGAACCTTTGTATCACCAGTCAGTCTCTCATAGGCCTGCTAACACCTACTCCATCAATGCATAAGGGAGCTTAAATGGATGCAATTTAAATATCAAGGCTTCAAAAAGGGGTGTAGGCAGAAGCAGGTTGGAAACATCCCTGTTATCTGTGGTCTCATGGATTATCTGCTGTCTTCTCAGGATAGAAGATATATTTATTTTGCACTTCCTTGCACAGTGATAGAGTAGGAGTGAGGGAGTTTTAAGAGTTAGACCATTAGGAAGCCAGAAGTCAGATGAAATACATCAAACTTACACATACCTCTGTTTCTTTGCCGGGAGAGGCTC
The DNA here is from genome assembly GCF_000690535.1 of Cariama cristata. Lineage (NCBI taxonomy): Eukaryota > Metazoa > Chordata > Aves > Cariamiformes > Cariamidae > Cariama > Cariama cristata. The sequence goes on along the minus strand of NW_009636870.1, from coordinate 17,865 downwards.
TAACTTTCCGTTCTTTCAGCACCAAGAACTTGGAAAGCATACAGCTAACTAGGCACTGGGGATAGCAGAGGTATTTTGATTTGTTTATAAAAACTGTCAAGCACCACCCACACTCTGTCCTCAAGTGACCCAGTTATATTCTGCTGCTTGAAGATGAAGCATTGAGATATCTACCAGTACACAGAGTGCAAAATGTGTTTTATGCTCTAGCAGGATAGATAAGCAACCAGCACAGAGTAACAATAATATTCATAATAAGACGCTTGGAGTCCTTTTCTCCCTAACATGATTAAGCCTTGTTTAACATTCTAAAATATTTACACAATGGTTTTGGGTTTCAAGGTTTTGAGGTTTTTTTAGGCTTATTCTGGCTAAGATGCACAGCGAAAGAGCTGAAAACTATACAATACACAAATAAAAAAGTGGGCTCAATATAGCTCAGATCATGAAATAGGCAGATGGACTCTTCTTTAGGCATTTCTGGTAATCGTCGAAAATGGAAATGCCAGCAGGTTTTTGCGACAGTGGGCTTTGGCTAGCTCCATCTCAGCTGAGCAGGCTCAAATTGTTCAGGTCAATAGGGGCAGGATGGACCATGCATTGCACTAGATCTCAGGAAACATGAGCTTCGCTTTTAGCTGGGACACGGACTTGACAAGTGACTTTGAACTGGACATTTTCAAGCAGAACTTTTCCCACTTCACTGCAGTCATTTACAAAAGTCATTGTCTTTTCTGAGCCATTTAAAAGCTCATTGTCCAGTCAAAATTAAGTACAGAAACTTCGTTTGTAATCAGGTGAGAGTGCTAAACAGCCTCTGGTCTTCCCCACACAGGATAGGTGTGTAAGATAGATGGGGTCCACTGACTGCTGTTCTATCACTCTCTAGTCATTATGCTTCATAAACAGTTTAAATTTAGTGAGATAAATCTCATTAACTGTCCTTTTCCCCTTCTTTCTATGTTTCTTTTGTCTATAGATAGTAAGTGTTTAGGCCAAAGATTCCTGCTCAATGTATTTCCAGCACAACCTCACACAAGGCTGGGTGCCTGTTAGAATACAAATATTTAAAACATTGGATCTATTTTGTTGTTTCAACAAAATGCAGTGGAAATTCTAACTCCTCTGCTGTTTTTCCCATCTCTGGTCTGCACTTTTTTTCTCATTCTTCCATGAAAGCAACATCTTCTCCTGCCTGACTGCAAGCAATATAAGAGTTAAATGAGCCTCCTAAGAACCAAAAGATATATGCTGGAAAGCAAAAAAAAAAAAAAAAAAAAAAAATGCAGGAGCTGGAAACAATGTTTAGGCCTGTGTGACAATTGTTTCCACTCTACAATCACAACAGAGGAAAGATGAGACCAGGTGATAACAGAGTTAAAAGAGCTGCCTGAAACAGCAAACAAGGAAAAATATATGTAGGCATCAAATTCCATGCAAGGAAAATCTATTGATTTTGTTGGCCAAAAGTCAATTGGGAACATTTTGTTGGAGCTTGCCAAAATGCTGAGCAAATGCTGCACCAGAAAAGTAAACAGTTTACACAGTGCTGGCCGTCCAGAACTGAAGGAAGGGAGCTTAGTAAGTATGGAGTAAAGCAGGTCACAGAGCAGTGACGAATGGGTGTAGGAATTTCAAATACGATCATACACCTGCACAACATGGCCTGAAAAGATGGATTACCAAAAGGCCTGTGAGAAATTAGAGCAGGGAGAAATACATTTCAATGTGACACATTCATTTCAATAGAGAAGAAAGTGATTTCTGAATTTCACCGATTGTAGGGGGCAGGGGAGGGGGGTTGTGCTTTAGGGGAAAAAAGGGTTATCAGCAATTTAATAACACTCTCATTTGTCCCTGTGATACTGACTTAAGTCTTACTTCTATTCTTTTCCAATGGTATCTTCTTCTCAACTTCCTGGTTTGTTTGTGAATGATGAAAAATCCCTAACTCAAAATCTTTGATAACAAGAATTTAGCAACAAGAATGGGTGAAGCTTATGTTGCACATCAAGGAGTAATGGATTTTTCTTCTGGTTAGGCTGGAAAATTAATTTTTAAAGCTACTAGAGGCATAGGTTGAATATAGCCCTATGAATAGCTTTGCACTTATTCAAATTCTAAGGCAACTTAGGCTAATAAGCCTTACCATTAATTAGAAAGCTACCGTGATAGACATGACATTTCAGATGGGTTTGTTACTGAGTTTAACAGCTTATTCCATGAAAAATGGCATTAGTGAAGAGAGTTTAAATAGCAAATCCACATGTTAGTCTTGTTTCTCCAAGAGAACTAAAAGAATTAGAAATAGTCCACAAAGCTTTGGGAAAATGCAGTATAACCTGTATTTTCTTGGTCATATAGAAGGACTCTAAGTCTATGCTCTTGGACAACAGTACATGCCATGTTCATCCCATTCAAAGACAACTGGACTAAAGCCACAGAACATCAAATCTGACTCCTGGTGTCAAGCAATGGATTTGGAATCTCAGCCTTTTTTTTTCTAAAGAAAACCTTTCAATCATTTTATTTGTAGCCATTATACTCACAAAGAAAACTAATGAAGCTGTAATTGAAAAAATGATGTCTGCAAGATCAAGAGACATCTAAAATTGTACTCCTGGGAGGTGCGAACACCTGCTTTTAATTCTGCAACCTGTTGATCTTGTGAGCAACAACAGTATCAAAACACTTTGTGCTTCTATGTGTGTGCACATAGAAGGTAGAGGGAAGATAAAGGCTGAAACCTCTTATCACTAAAGAAGGCTCTTGCCTGTCTGCAAAGTAAAATGTCTCAGCAGTTAAGGGAAGAGGACTAGTCCCACTTACAGACAAGGCAAAGCACAGTGCACAAGAAATACTGGAAGAAGAAGGAACAAGCTGTGGACCTACCTGGAGCCCTGAGTTGCCTTAATGTGGTTCTGTGCATGCAAATTATTTTGCCTATACTTGAAGGGATTTAAGTGATTTGTAAGCCTCTGTGAGCTCCCTCCATGTGACTAGATGTCTCCTTCTGATGAAAACAGAAAGTCTCAGAAGATTTTTTTCTCATTCAGAAATCAGAATACAGATTCTCTCAAAGCTGAGAAAGTTGGCAAGTGTATGGACCACAGCTTCCCCACAAGACCACCGCTGTGCAACACAACTAGAGAGAACAGACAGTAGTAGCTTTCCCTGTTCCTCTACAAGCCAGCAGGAAGGAGATATAAGACCACTCGTTTTCTTGGTCTCAGTTCCATTGTAGGCAGGATCTCACTTGTGCTTTCTTGACTGCTGCCTCACCCTGTCACATAACTGCTCATGACAGCTTTGGAGACTCCTGATCTTTTTCTGTCTCTAGTCAGGAGTAGCTTGACTCATGTTAGAGACATCATCACCCATGTTCCTTCCTTGTCAATAAGCTCAGATCGCTACATTGTAAGAAGCAACCAATTTGCAGCTTTCCTCCCCACGCTAGGGATCCAGAACTGCTCCAGTGAGACCTCTGAAATTTGTAGCACCAAAAGGTCAAAGGACTTTTGGATGCTCTGTGTTTAGGGAGAACAGATGCAGCATACAAGAAGGGCAAGGGGAAGAGAGAAATGGAGTTGAAGTAGATCAACAACTGGGAAAAATTAATTTCCCTCCACTTTTAGATTGTTAAATGTGGGCATCCAAGACTGAAAATTTTGCTCTGTGCAAGCAGAAGTATTTAATGTTCCATTTTGCCGTTTCTGCAGACAGACTGAGTGACATGTAATATTTGCTACAGGGTTGGTTGGTTTGTTTGTTTGTTTGCTTTTTTCACAATCCATTTTACAGGGCTATTTCAGGAGATGCCTGTGAGCAGGCCAGAGAGGTGCTCTATCAAAACAAAGTACACCTGATTAATTATCTAACAAGGGAGATGTTTGCACAGCCAGTACCATTCATTTTTCATGTGACCATGCAGGCTTTAAGTATTAGCAACCACTAACCCAGCACGGCCAGAATGATGCAGTTGTCCTCCACACGATCTTTTCTTTCTGTCTCATACACATGACAGTGTGCTGCCAGGGTTGTCCCAAGTTCCACCCCTAATCTTTCCTTGGTACCTTTCCCAGTGACTTGTGAGCCATTTCAAATAAGGATATGGATTTTATCAATGGTATTAAATTGTGGTTCAAGAAGATTTAGTAGAAGCATTTAAAAATGTTGCTAAATTATTACATTAGGGAACAAATTCCCTTCTCTTTCATGTTCATCAGATTCATTCCCCACTAATGAATACAGAGAAGAATGAATCTCCGAAGAATTTAGATTTGAGTTTTAAAGGAGGTTTAACGTTTGGATTTGGCTATAACTTCAATTTCCTTTCATGAATATTTTATTTAAATCCTGTATTAATCACAGAGTCACAAAGATAGCCTGCCTCCTGCTTCTGCTTGCTCTCATTGTCTGTCACAGAAGCACTTTCTCTCAACCTTAAATATCTCTAATTAAAAATTTCCCTGAAGCCAACTGATACCTGTGTGATTAATGGACTGGCTAATAAATAAAATGCACCATGCTACTTTAAGATCATTGTACCGTAAAAGCACAGAAAGGGTGCCAGTGGCCTCATCATTTTGAACGACATTTATTAAAGCAACAATACAGAGGTCCTAAGGGTCCTGAAGTGCTCCACATCATTAATAACCAGATAAACCATCCACTGAGAAACTTCCTTCAGACACGTTCATTATTCTAAGCAAGGAAGCTATGCAAACAGGGGAAAAATATTCAGGGAAGTGAAGAGAAGCACAAGGATTGTTTCTCTAATGGATAAACACCCATCTCCTCCTTGATGTGAGTGTGAACAATGATGAAGGACCATATACTGCTGGGACAAAGCCTTTCACTCCTAGATTTCAGGTTCAAATGCAAGTCAGGTTACTGAACACAGTTCCCATCTGATGGTTCTTGTTTTGGTTCTGGGTTAAGCAGTCTCAGTAGAGGTTTGAAGCAGCCTGAGGCTCATATTCAAAACTAGGGCAGCTTCTGTAGACAGGGGCATGAGGACTCAATTATAGCCTCATCTGCGCTTAGGGAAAATCTTTCAGTGAAAGGAGATCAGACCAGGTAACTGCACTGCTGTCAGCTTAATCTGACGGTCAAAGTGGTGTTACACAGAGGCAGTATCCACCTTATGGTAATAAATACTGCAGCACTGATGGCTCATCTTGGGTTAGTCCATAATATGGCAATAAGATCTCCTATAGAGCAGATTAGAAAGAAGAGATGTAACCTTTAGCAATCCCTTTGCCACTCTGTGATGTGATAAGCCCGGTGTAACGTAACTCTCAGGCATGCCGACCCAACCACCTCGCAGGGCAGGCAGAGGTGACAGAACCAGGCTCACGTCTCCTGTCTAGACTTTTCCATGCATTTCAGTAAAAAGAGAAGTAGCTCTGTGAAGCCAAATGAAAATATACACTTGTGCGCTGAAAGAAAGTACAATTCAGTGCTGAACTAAAGTTTCATGTAGCGGACTCATGCGACACCAGTAAAAGTCTGACAGTTCGTAAGAAATAATGGACATCAACCCTTGCATTTCACCAGCCTCCAGGAGAAGTAGTCAGGGCTTGTTTCTACCACATTCAGGTGTATCTGCCCTGTGCAATCTGACACAAGTCTGCGTCCATAACCCAGATGCTTAGCACTCTGAGCCCAATGCTGAAATAATATTTATTTATGCATACTTTGCCTTTCCTCTCCCCCATTTGTGTCACTGTAAGCACTGGTTAATAAGTAGGTTCCTCACTCTTTATTTAGCCCAGACCTCTCGCGAGAGTTGCTTAACCCACTAAAACATACCATGAAAACACACCTGTGTTATAGATCCATAGGAAAACCACGAAAATGCTCTACTGCTTTCTCACTAAAGCTATATTCAGCTTTTTCCCTGCACCCAGTGTTAGGCAGTGAGTTAGGCAAGGAAGTCTCAATCTCATGCAGTTCTCTGTGGTTTGACACAGATCAGTCAACAAAAAGAAGGGAATCTGGAGCTGACTATACTTTTTAAATGGGATTCTCTCCCTCTGCTGTGGTATCAACTGAGGCTGACAACAGCTAGTTGAGTAGCTTGTCAAAAAAATTCAGCGTACCAGAACCCAAACCCATAAAAGCAGTTTCCATCACCATTGCCATTTTTGACCACAAAATCCTTGGGGACAGCTGTAACTAACAGACAATTACCATCAGTAGCTCTTGTAGTAGCCTGCAGCAAGAAGTCAGGTAGTATCACTGGTCGTTCCTGTTTTGCTCTAGCAGTCAAAGTGAAGGTCACTTCCTTCAAAAGGTCAAAATGAGGGTCAGCAATCCATATGCACACATTCAGATGATATGCCAGTTTACTGTCAGAGCCAAAACCAGACATTATCCCTGCCCGTGTCCATGAAATGGACCCCATGACATTCTTCATCTGAATACAATTCGTTCTCTTACCCCTGGTTTCCTCGGCCCTTCTGAAGCACTTTTCTTTTCAAAACTTAAGTCTCTCAGTGAGGTCAAAGTGAGTGGCCAAATTCATCCATAACTACTTAAAATAGAATTCACAATGGGCCTGATTAAGTCCTATCCAACAAACAAAATTAACCTTAATCTAGATTTAACCATGCTTACTGAAGGCCTGGGATATCTTTCTCATGGTCCCTACAGTGGTAAACATCTGTATCTGAAACAGCTGTCCAGGTGCCTGTTGTAGCAAATGGAGACCTAACCAATAGGACCAATGGTGTTTGGGAGAAATACTTCACAGTGAAGAGAGGGATCCGCTTTTGGCTAAAAAGAATGCAGTACTACACTGACTGGCTCTGACTCTGCCTAGGCTACAAAGGGAGAATTGGGTGAGCTGCTTAGTTGTAGATGCCTGTATTCTCAAAACGCATAGTCACTTAGATGAATCCCACCCCAGGGTATCCATTAATTTACTTAGCTGTTCCACTGAAATGATTAGCAGTCATCATAGTCGAGCTCATAGCACATAGATCACCAAGTTATTTAAAATCTAGCATGTTCACTCCATCCAAAGCTGATCAAAACTGTAATAAAAATAACTCCCACCTGTTTGCACTTGTGCAGGGGGCCTCCAGTGGCATATAAACTGCATGTGTTTTTACTGACCTCATCTTGGTTATGTCATCAAGACTTCCAATATCAGCCACATTTCACCAGCCTGACACTCATAAATTGCATGAGACGCATCTGTAAATACAAGTCATTTACATTGCATAAATATGTGCTTCAGCTGAAGCCCATTTAATATTCATATAGCAGATTTATGTCCTCTCTGTGGTTCGTGCGGAGCTAATAATATAATGATACAATATACCTGCAGTGTTGGGATGGCTGTAGTGAGGCAGAGGTTTTCCTTGGCCCCTCAGAGTGGTTAAGGGGATGTCAGCTTCACAAGAGGGAAAAGAGGGAATATTATGTTTGTGTGGCTATCACTAGAACCTATGACATCTGTGGAGCATTTGGAGTTGTCAGTGGTGAAAACACATTAAAAATGGTGGAGCGAGAAAGGCAGTAAGAGACACACTAAGTTTCCAGAGATTATCTTAACAAGTCATAGGACATTTGAAGCTCTTTTTTTCATGAAGAATTCATTATCTTTGCTTTTATGGAAATATCATTTTTTTTAAACTCTACCTTGATGTAGTAAACTGTTCCTGTGACACTTGACTGCAATTCCAGCTCACAACTGAGAGGTGACTCCATATTCAAATTCAATCCTCTATCTCAAATTATTCATCATTCAGAATGTGAGGACTGAGTGTGATATTTCATTTCAGATTCATCTCAGAAAATGATTACACATTAGAAACAGAGAGAAAAAATATGTCTTATAACATCTACTAAGACCGAAAAAAAAACAATAACCAGCTATACAGTATTAAGAATGCCAAGTTAGTAGAGGGGACTTGGTCAAAAATCTTGAAACTGTGAAAGGAGTCATGGGAAGCTTGAAAGTCCCCTTAGCATTTTTTTCATTGCAAGGGTAGAAAATTATCTGCAGCAGTGACAGAGCACATTTCAGAAATGCTCTAAACCATCCTCACAAAAATATTTTACTGCATATCCACTTGTTTCTGTCTACATACTCTCTAGCAACATAAACTAGCCAGTTACTGAAGAGGGTTGCATTAAAAAAAGAATATAGTGGCCAAGGTAAAATCATGTAGCTTAGATGATTCTGTCCTTTTACTGATGCGTATAAAGTTCCTTATTTCAACTATAAAATTTTAGGAAACTTATTCTTACAACTTACACGTTCTAAGAATATTTAAAAATATATTAAAAAAAAAAATCATGCAGCAACTTCAAGTATCAGGTTGTACTTAAATAATGACTGTTAGAGGAATGTATACCTGTGACATTACTTCAGTTTTAAGCTTCACCTTTGCCAAAAAAAATTTAGTTCCAGGACAACTGAAGTACTGCAGGAAATGACGTCAAATTTTGACATTTAGTTTTCAGAAGAAGAAAAAGTTTTTGATATAAACAGGCTTCATGACACTTGAAAACAATGTTTGTGTCTAATTTTTTAATGTCATAATTGATAGCATATATTTTTAATAAGCCAAAATCCGAAGAAATCCGTTTGGATTTTTTCAATCCGTTTCTATGCATTTGGAATTTGTTTAGGAATTACCTATGCAGATAATGTCGATTTTATTTTGTTTTCCAGATCAGAAGGTAACCAGAGCTCATAACCTGGAAATCATCTCAGAGGGATCTCTGCTGTTTTCTCATCTCAGTTCCCAACATCAGAGTATCAGAATCTGTTCCACTTTGCAGCACGGAACGACATACACTGTTGTCTTAAGAGCTGTGCAAGACAACTGCCACTACCTTGCCTGTGTTAAACTTTCAAAATCACCTACAAGGTGAAAATCATCACAGTCATCACTGACACATCTATACAATAAAGGAAGCCTTCGCGCTGGATTGTTTCAGAATGTACATGGTTTAGTCTATCCAGATGATAGAATAAGAATAGGTATATGACAAGAGTAAAAATTTACATATTTAAGATTTATTCTGAGAATTGTCATTGCCAAATCACACTCTTTATATTGCTGCTTCTTTGCTTATAGAAATTATGGGGAGAAAATGCTTTCTTGACAGTGCATACTGTCAAGAGAAGTGATCATTTCATTTTATGACACACAATGGCTATACAAAATACCTCAGATTGTATTTAATGAATGAATTACGTCATAAACTTGAATCAGAAACCGCCAGGAGCATAGCAGTGTTTTTCCTATGATCACTCAGTAGCAATTGTTAAGTAGAAAACATTTGTATTGGAGTCACATTGTGTTTTGTGTAATACTCGAGACACTTTCTGGAGCAAGGCAATGAAAATCTATTCATATACATCGTGTCTGGCTCGCTATTCCACATTTTAGCTCTAATCCACAGACTAATGCTCCTGCAGTTTCTGAAATAGAAGTCACCTAATCCTGGCATCTGAGACAGTACTGCATTCAAATGATAAAAACCTGGGTTCATTTTCATTTTTCTCTGTTTACAAGTGTCAATTCCTTTGTGCATTTCTCAAGAGGTTGGTTGTAGAGCATGGCAGGAATTAGTTTTCCTCTCCTGCAGAAATGTTAGTGATTTCAATTCCTTCTTTTTGTCTCTCTCCATACTTTTACTTCAGATGAACTGAAGACATCTTAAGAGTACTATACAAAAATCCAAAGGAACCATCTTCAGCCAATACTATGAGCACAAACAAGAATTTTGACATCATTTTTGTTCATTATAAAACACTTTTAGATTACTTCTGTTCAAACTTCTCTGTTGAAGTTGTAAGAATTCATTCAATTAATAATTGTAATAATACAATTGCAATAATGAAGTCGATTTTCTGACTGCATTGACTCATTCCCTCCCTCACACAGATTAGCAGACGCGGGATCCTCCAGCACAGGGCTGATAACAAACAGTTGACACAGAGAAGAAAAGGAAATAACATACTTCTGTAGTGAATTGCCTCTATAATCCAGGGACTCTAGTGCAACCATGAATAAGGAAAATCCAGGTTCAAACCTTCAATCTAATATATTGTTTCTTTACACAAAGGGAAACAATTGTAAGTAGAAAGGCAGAAAGTCCCAAATCAGAGTAGCTAGGATCTGGGCTATCAGTCCCAATCACCTACGCCCCTGAAGAATATCTACTGAGCTAATGATTATTCTGGGGAAGAGCACCCTTCAGCCTGGATCTCCCACTTGCCTTTCTTTAACTCCTGAAATACTATCCTGAACTTGAGACACTTTCTCTGATAAACTTTTTTTTATAAATGTTTACCCTAATAAATTGATACCGAGAACTTGATATTTCCCAGTGGAAACCTAATTTGTCAGATAATTTCCAGCAAACTCTAGTTAGATGCAAATGTGTCTCATCTACCCGGATTCAGCAGCTGCCATTCACGATACAGTGCCAACAGCACTCACTCAAACAAGCAAATGAGTACAAGATTGCAGGTCTGACTGACCGTTTTCTCTGGTCAACATCACAAGCCCACTTTCTCACTGCACTGCAACTCAGACATGACACATGTGGGCAGAGTTAACTACTAACCACTCCTGCTACTTTTTATGTCCATGTACAGTTATGTATATTTTAGTGCAAGGGGAGAACCTCACACAGGAAGACTTCGAAAGAATGACACTGTAGATAATTCCTAACTCTTGTCCACTCCAGACAATACTTAGACAAATGCGGAGCAGATGACCAAGACACCTACATTTATTACTCTTTTCATTTGGAGTTAATTGAAGGGTTGCAATCAGGTATCTGTATGTGGAAATTCCTTACATTCCTGTAGACGGCATGGCAGCATTAGCCTCTCCCTGAACAAAAGAGAGAATATGATGCTGTGTCTGGTCTCTGGAGTATGTGTAGGCTCCACATGGTCCCCAGAGTGTCCACCCTGAGGTGCTGGCTGGACTGTACCACAGATGACTTCTGACCTGCAATTCCGCATTCCTTCACATGGTATCTAGAGCACAAACTTAAGGGAAATCCACACATACATCGCTGTGCACTTGGGTTTTGTTCTAATTTGGCATCAGACCCCACAATATATATATAAAATATTAAAATGTGACTATTTCTCCTGTCACTGCCAGTAGTTATATTGCTATTCGGATATACTTGCCAGTACAACTGCCTGTGTTCCTCAACCTGTTTAACAGCAGCCAATTAGGAAGTCGACATCAAAGGAGATGCTGAGATAGTATAGCAGAATGGTAGAGCAGAGAGTTATTGACGCTATCTGTCGAAGACAGAGACATGGTACTGTAAGAAGGGAAAAGTACTCCTGGTCCCTAGGGAAGCCTGGACTACAGAGCAGAGCAGTAAGGGCATCTTTACAGGAATCAGCTAATACTGGAATACTCTAATACTCTTGTGTTGTGTTGCATTTTGTAAAAAAAAAAAAAAAAGAAAAGAAAAGTAAATTTTTCTTCCCCAGAAGGGTTTATACTCTACAGAGACAAACAGATGTTATCCCAGTTTACAGATAGGGAAATTTGAGTTATAATTACCATGAAATGACTTAATTCACTATCTTTAGAAAAGGAAGGAGGGAAAATAGAAAACTAAAAGCAATGTATTTCAAGAAGGCAGACTTCAATAAACACTGTAAATTGGTGGGTGAGATCTCCTCGGAAACAAGTTGAAGTGACAAAAGAGTCCAGAAGAGTTGGCAATTCTTTAAAGAAATGACAGTGAGGGTACAATCAGAAGCCATGCCAACATGAAGGAAGGATAGGAAGTGTAATCAGAAAACAATTTGGCTAAACCATGAGCTCTTCAATGACCTGGAGCTAAATAAAATGTACAGGAAGTGAAAACTACATTGAAATACTAAAGACGAGTACGAATGAATAGCATAAATATGTGGGGAAAAATTCAGAAAGGCGAAGGTACAAAAAGAGAGGAAATTAGCAAAGGAAGCAAAAAGCTTTCTGTAAGCACACTTACAGTAAAAAGAACTCCAAGGAAAAACAGTGGCTCACTGCTAAACAGAGAGAACAAGTTCCTGCCAGAAGAGTCCCAGAAAAGTGAAATATTTACTGCCTTTTCTATTTCAGCCTTCACTGGAAAGGCCAACTATGACTAGATAGTTGATGCAACCAAGGGGCAATAACTCAGGTTACAACAGGGGAAGAGCAGATTAGAGAACACTTAGATACGGTAGATGTTTCCAGTTCAGTGGGGCATTAGGACATTTATCCGAACATACTTAAAGAACAGGCAGAAACAATCTCACAGGCATTAGTAAATCTCTTAGAGAACTCATACAAGATGAGTAGGGTCAGAAGACAGAAGAAGAGCCAGCAGACCACCTATCTGTATGAAGGAGTAAAGGAGGAGCCAGGGAATTATCAGTCTGGCAGTCTAACTTGATTCCTGGAAAAATACTGGAACAAATAATCTTAACTATTTGTAAGCACCTAGATGATAACAAGGGGAGGAGTAGCAGCCAACCTGGATTTGTCAAGAACAAATCATGTCAAACCACTCTACAACAGGGTAACAAGCCTTGTGGGTAGAGGAGAAAAAGAAAATGTCATACATCTTGACTTTAGTGAGGCTTTTGACACTGTCTCACATAATATTCTCAAAAGTAAGCTAAGAAAACATGATCAAGATTAAAATACAGAGAAAAGGCATGCAAAACTGCCTGGAAATCTGCATTTTAAGAGTAATTTGTCAATGATTTGGTGTCAAAATGGTAGGATTGTGTCAGATGGGAATCACAGAGGTCAGTCCTAGATCTGGTAAAGTTCGATATTTTCATGAATGATGAGGAAGAAGGGATAAAAGTGTGTTTGTTGCATTTACAGATAAAATCAAGCGCAGGCAGGCAGTCTGTATACACATTGAAGGATAGAGCAGGAATCAAAAAAATTGTGACAAATTAGAGATGTGACCTGGAAAAATGAGGCCCAATTCAATAAGAACAAGTGGAATATATACATGTAGGTGAGAATAACAATCTGTTCAAATACAGGACAAAGGACTGCTGGAGAGACAAAGAAAGCAATTTGGGAATTATGGTGAATCACAAAATGAACATGAGTCAACAATGTTATGCTGTTGTTAACACCCCTCATGCTCTGCTCAGCCCTGCAATACCGTATCCAGCTTCAGGAAGGACTGACTGTGCAGCAAGAATGCAAGGCAGAGAAAAATGTGACCCAGGAGGAAAGAACTGGGATTGTCTTGGACTAGAGGAGGTCTGAGAGAAGACATGAAAACAGTCTTGAAGTACTTGAAAGACAAAAGGAATAAGATTTTCTTATATGCTGAGGCTATGATAAAATATATGGGTTTTAATTGTAGTAAGAAATCCAACATTAAAAAATTAATTTGACAAACATCTGTCAGAAGTAGTTTAGGTAGAGATGATCCTAACACCGAACAGATAGATAGCCTAAAAGATTTCAGAATGTTCCTTTTCCTTCCATGACACACTGTGGGTTTCAGGGACACAGGTCACGGATGGTTAACCAAAGTTCACATGAGGCATCTAAAACCAAGCTGAAAATTGAAGCCTGACCTTAACAACACCGGTTCAAGTGTTTTTACCTCAGAATATCTTTCCTCTCATTTCCTCTCTCTCAATAAGAGATTACACACGTATAGTCTTTATGCAACAAATAATACATTAAATCTTTTTCATATAGTAAAGGAAATAGTATTCAGGTTGATTTTTTTTCATTTCTGTTTTTGTTGTCTCTGTTTTCACAATACATGTGAAAAGGAGATGATGCCAAAGCAGAGTTTTCTGGTGAAAAATACATTACAAATACAGAAATACCCTATTAGTTTTCTGCATAATTGGATATTGGTTGATTAAAGGTCACCAACAAAAACCTCTTGACATAGCCCCGAAAAATCTCAGCTCCTTCACGTAGCATGTGTCGGTACAGAACAGAGAAATGACACGTGCAGTTTATTATGCCACATTTACAATTTAGGATGGATTATTAGTGACGATATTTCTTTTATAGAAATAGCAGCTGCTGTTTTTTTATAAGAAATGTTGTGAATAGTAATTAATCGCCTCCTTTGCTGTGTTAATAATACACTCCCACCCAGTAAATATTGGCTAAATAATTAAGTGAAAGGGTTTTTTTTCTTTCCAATCCCCCATGCAATTTGCTTAATTTGACAGATTTTAATTGGAAAAGCGAAGACTTGGTTAATATTTAAAACACAAACAGTTATTCATGTTCTTTTGCACTGCCCGTGTGTATCAGCTCCATCAGAAGCAACATGCTGTTCTAGAGGGACAGTCAAACTAGAATTGAGGTACCAAAGATACCAAATAGTATCTTTGAAAAACAGACTTTTAAAGAACATGTAAATACTTTCCTCTTTCTGAAAGGAATTAGGGTCTAAAATAGTCTCAAATCTCAACCCTTTCCTTGCACATATTTTTGGTACATACATTCTGTGAAAGTTGTGGAAATTGAACATTTAACTGTTTAGATGCCTTTGACAGCTCTATTATGTATTTAAAGAACTTGGTAAAGCTCTCCAGATTTAATAACTGCTGATTATGCCTCAAGTGGATAAAGGAAATCAGACACAGAATGCTATACATATACTTAATATTTCTGTTTACACGTTTCCTGAATGGTTTAGTACTCTCTTATACTTTTAATCTAAAAAGTAGTTTACTTTTAATCTGAAATAGTAGTTATCAGTAGCACCCGTAAATCATTTTCTACAAACAGTGGTGGCAGGGAAAGATGTTTTCAGTCCTCTGCAGGTCTATCAAAATGTTTGTAGAAGTGATTCACACTTGCATTAACTGAACCTATGAAAGTTTTGCAATTCATTTGAATTGAAATCTCTGTAAGTGAAAGGTTAACTCCTACCCGCATTTTTTTTTCTTGTGCGAGGTGATTACAGGCAGTAGATTTGCTTTATGTAAGAGACAACAAAACCAGACTTAGTTAGTTATTATGAACTCTGTGGTTTTTAACAATTACCTGAGATTTGAGCATTTCATTCCCATTAAAAGTAAGAGAAACTGAGTGTTTCAAACCCCTGCATTACTTTGAATTTTCCAGCCAGCTCGTCTGAATTCTGCTGAGGGACTGACTCTGTATATGTTCACGCAAATCCTATTAAAGTCGGTGGAAGTCGCAAGCATGTCTCTGGGGCAGAGTGGGACCCCCTGCTATCTAGTCTGTGCAAATTAACAGCTGGGAGTGGAAGGAATGTAAAAAAGCAAAATCTCTTCACAGGGCTACATTGATATGCAAGGGATTTGCTTGTCAGGGTAAGATGTGTGATATGAAGTGAATGTTTATTGCACGCTGCAGGGAGCTTCCAATAGTAGCCAAAAGGAGATATCTATAGTAGATCTGGATCGGAAGCCATCTCAATGCCAAGGCAGAGTGAAAGACCTTTTGATACAGAATGCCTTTGTGATGTTACTTTTCCTCGTTAGAGGAAAAAAATTTGCCAGCATTTTCAAATTGAGGAAGAGGAAATTGGGAGTCCTGACATTTTACCAGCACTTGTAACTTGACTATTTTGCAGTATTTTGAAGTGCACTTATCTATAGCCATGGATGGATGCACAAAACTCAGTAAATTCCAGTAATGTTCCCACAGGAACTCAGAAAGAAAGGAGAAAATCTTCAGAAGAAGTAATGTGAACTTTAGTCTGGTAAGTCAGCTAAACTGTCATGGTCCCTGGCCACAAACACAAATTTGGCTAGTACAGACACTCGCCTTCCCTTTCTGGAAGCCTTAAATTCTTTTGCTCACCTGATCCCAGGAAGAAAATACTAAGGATTTTTAATACATGTTATGTTTAGAGCGGCCTACTACAGCCTTTCTCCAGGAGAAGCATGGAGAAGAACATCATCTCCTCTTCCAACAAGAACCAGAGACAACTAACCAGCCCCTGATTTCTTCAACTCTGTTGCTGAGCTCCACTCATGCACATGACATAAAAGCAAAGATTGTTGCTGCTTACTGCTGCTAACACTACATAACCCCCCACCCTTTAGGGGGGCACAAAGCCAAGGCTGCCAGGTCCTTGCTCAGGGGTGGAGGAGACATCGAGTGCTGATTACCTAAGGAGTCATTTATCTGTCACAGTTTCTTTCTTCAGTTTTTTTCTTTCAGCAGCCATCCAGATGACCAACACTGCAGCAGTTGCTCAGGCTGAAATCAGCTATAGGACTTGGAATTCAAATACTTTGATTAGTTAAGTTAGTTACATATGTTGGTAAATTACACATGTTACTGCACAAATCTTATCTGCAATACTAATACAAACGACAATTTGAGTGATCCCTTGCAGATCAAGAGCTACTTTCCAAAAGAAATTTGCAAATTACTTTTTCTAATAGCTGCATCAGAGAATTTTGCACTCTATTCATGGACCACTTGTGAACAGAAAATGAGGAGCTTCATCAAACAAATCACTCATTTTGAGTTATTTGCCATTCTCTCACTAGGAGCAGTAGTAAATTCAAAAGCAACACCCGCACACATTGTAGTACACTTAGTCAGTTGGCCCAAATGGATAGCACAAATCAAAGCCAGCATGAAAACCGCAAACAAACACAACTGGGAGAAAATAATCTGTCACATGCAGACACAGGACATGGACACAGAAGCTAAGGATTTCTGTAGAGTTAGACCATAAGACAAGGTTGGCTGTGAAGCCCACGGAGCACTTGCTGTCCTGCAGGACCTTAAGCTCCAACTAAGGAGTGGGAACAGCTTCACGACATCCAGCTGCCAAGGTGACACAGCTAGTTGTCCTCATTGTCCAGACAGCTGGGACATTGCAGCTGTTCATCAATCAGCATCTGAACCACCACAGTTTCTAACATGGCATTTTGAAGTGAGTCGTCACCCTTTCCCTCAAGATCCTCACTATGAGCTGCAGCAGATCAGCCAGAGGTCTGTGGCTTCGTCCGTCATCCTGGTTTGCCAGGGCCATTCATAAATCACAGCGCTCTGATGTAGAAAAACTTCAGTGGATCTGGGTCTAATACCTTAAAGAGTGAGCTGTGCATCATCCCATATACCACACATTATCAACTGAAGGCAGAGCTTGATTACACGTTAGTCAGAAAACTCACAAGGTCGTTAAAACATGTCTGCAAAGCACTTCAAATGTGAATGCACAGGCAGATATGAAGTATTGCGTGTCTGCAGCCCAGAATCACACAAACTTTGTTTCTGTCAGTGCGAACAGTCCTACTTTTGAAGATCTCACTAGAATTTGGATATACCTGTCCCTACCTTTGCTCTTCCTTCCTTCTGAAGTATAGTCCAGGATCCCTTTGAAAAGAGGGACAGATACATTCTGTGAGTACCAGCAAACTCCTACAGAATCATAGAGGCGTTTAGGTTGGAAAAGACCTTTAAGATCATCAAGTCCAGCCGCTACCCTAGT
>NW_009636870.1:0-258 GCF_000690535.1 Cariama cristata | reverse complement strand
CTAAACCTCCCCTGGCACAACTTGAGGCCATTTCCTCTTATCCTATCGCTTGTCAATTGGGAGATGAGACCAACCCCCACCTCACTGCAACCTCCTTTCAGGTCATTGTAGTGAATGATCAGGTCTCCCCTCAGCCTCCTCTTCTCCAGACCAAACAACCCCAGCTCCCTCAGCCACTCCCCATCAGACTTGTGCTCCAGACCCTTCACCAGCTTCATTGGTCTTCTCCGGACACGCTCCAGCACCTCAAAGTCTTTC
>NW_009636869.1:8628-11355 GCF_000690535.1 Cariama cristata | reverse complement strand
TGGGGGGAACAATAGTGCTCCGCCTCATCCCACCCTTTGGGGCCTGCTGCTGTAAACATCCTTGTGGAAGCACTCTTCTGTACAATATGGAAGCAACGCAATATGCACTTTCTGACTCTTCCTTTCTGCAAAATACATTCTTAGAAAAACAGCCCTGTATCCTTAAGGAAACAAATCCCCAAATAGATCACTCATCTCTCAAAAAAAAACCAAACCCAAAAAACTTCATCTTTGCTTTCAGCAGTAAGAGAGCATAGGTATTGATCCTTTCTGGCAAAGATAACTGGTGTCCATAGTCCATAGCATAAAATAGATGATGTTAGCAGCAAACAATGGTTTCACTTAAAACATTTACAAACTATTATATTAGACAGAACTTCTTTGCAGTTAGCTTTCCTCAGGCCCCATCGTTTTAGCAGCTAGGTTTTCCTGCCTTCATTTGTAACTTTTTTGGTAAGGCACTGTAATCTGTGCTTCATAATCATATTAAAATATATCACCTTCTAGCAAGTCCCTTACAGTGGACAAAGGGGGCTGTAAGCTTAACATCTTGTGCAGGGCTTTGTCCAGTGAAGAGCTGTTCCCATTAGGGGAACAAAGAAAAACAAACCATACACAAGACTATCTGTCTCAGCTACAGGAGGACTGTTGCAAATTACCACTCTTAGGAGAGGGTAGTAGACTAACCCTATTTGAAAATGAGTAGTACTACATCTGCCTTTTAAGAATACTGTAGGATCAAGCAGGTTTTTTCCTATTTTTCTCTCCTAGAATAGCTAGCCATCAACTAGAATCATATGGGAAAAACAGCAGCTTCCCTTGCCCCCACCCCTAACCTAAGCTAGGATCACATGGTGGTAATCCATTGAATTGTAATGGTGCACTATCTAGAAAGAAAACTAGCATTTATATTTTTTAGTTTGAGGGAGTAGTAAGAGATCTAGCAAGTGGGCCTTAGGGCTTCGTTGTCCAGGGCCTGCAGCCACATCATTGTGTAATTTATGGGGGGGGGGGAAGAAGTTAAGTGTTAGTTTTGGGGCTGCTAAAGAAAGCTCTAGGCAAAGAGGAGACCTGCATTGTTGATTTAGAGAGTTGTTTGCTTGTTTTTCTATTCTGTTGCTCAGAGATTACATAGGTAATGATTTGGGCTAGCTGGATGGAAAATCAAATAGGACCATTCCTCTGGAATAGCAGTACAAACTTACAAACACAGGTATCATCCCTTAACATCTCAGCTGCAGTTAGAAAGTTTAAGGAAAGCCATCTAGCTTACCTGCTTCCATAGCTGATCCAGAGTGATTTAAGTGATGCAATAAAACATGCACAAATCCCTGAAGAGCCAAGTATGTTGGAGCAAGGCGAGGAAGCTTTTTAGCTTGGTCATCCTTCACTCACACCTGCTTCCTCTTACGAGAGTCAAATTGTTACACCTGTCCATTTGCCTACTGGGAGTTCCTGCTGGTCTGGATTGGGAGGGACATCTGGAAGTAGTTGATGACCTGCTTCCCCCCTTCAGTTCCATAGCTTCTTAATAAATTATAATTATTCTTACACCATGTCCTACATTTCTTTCAGTGCTGCAACTGGAAGAGGATAGAGAAATCAGATATAAACCCGCTGCAGTTACGCAGCAGCTCTTTCTGTAAACCATCACAGCAGTGGGACCAAAGTCAAAGCAGTGCTGCTTGAATCTGTTGGGAACCAGCATAGCAGCTCCAGAATTGCTGTGTAAACACCTTCCTCTAGCATGACATCAGACCAGGGATAAACTTGAGAGACATCTTTTTCACTTTATGATATAGCACCAATTCTTCCATTGCCGGTTTTATAATGGGATACAGGCAACTCTGAGTTCAAAATAGATTTGCTAACAATGGTTGGATGCTGTGTGACTAAGTGTAGCTGAGCACCAAGAATAAACCAGCAGACTAGACAAGATGTAGAAGCTTATCCACGATCTGTGGCTGTTAAGCATCCAAGTACTTCTGTTGCAGCTTCATCACTTGCTGCTAGGAAACAGCACCGCTAATTTCTTCAAACTGCTGATGAAGAATAATCTGCCGTGAAAATAGGAGAAGTTCCTTGGTCCTTCCACAATCAACTAATTGGAACAAATGCTCACAGGGTGGAATAAATGAGCAAATATTTCTTTGTCAAGCTGGCAGGAAAACATACAAAATGAGGAATTCCTCTGCCCATGACTGACTGGAAAACACCTAGCTTTCTCACACAAGGCTGTGCTGGAACTAATTTTTCTCCACTGCGGTTCCTGTTGTTTCCACTGGGGAAGTCACTTGCTCTGCATCAGAGTAAGATAGCCTGACATCTCTATATTTTGATGTAACAGCAAGAAAGGCATTTTGACCTTGGAATCAGAGGATCCTGGCTTTTCTTTTTGCTAGCATCTCTGGACTGTTGTTTTCCTAATTTTATTCACAGTATAGCCCAGCTTCTTCAGACTCCCCTCAGCTTCACTGGGAGTTAATTGAGAATGGAAATAATTTAATTGCTCAGTCAAATAACAACTGACTGTCCTCAGATGTTCTGCATGTGCTTAAGTGATTTGAGTAAGATCATGCTCCAGTAGTTTAAAACATAGGAAAATAACCTTTGAAAACAGTATCAGACTCAAATTCTTATATATAGAAACTAATAAATGGAACCAGGCCCTTGGCTTGTTGAATTGCTTTCTTAGTTCTTCTATCTCTAGCTACCCTGTTTCCTCTT
>NW_009636869.1:0-8597 GCF_000690535.1 Cariama cristata | reverse complement strand
CTGGTTTTTTAGACCTGCCCATGCAGTTTGCTGAAGCAGCTGTATCAATACTAATTTATGGAAAAATTGTTTTGCAAGGAGCTAGCTCAGGTGTTTTTATGTCCATGACATAGCTAATTTGTAACTGGATGAGCTGCCTTGAATAACTGAGGAGATGACTCTATATGAGCTGATACCGCTTGTTCATTCCCGTGGGAAATAAGTTTATCTTTCTGGCATATGTCATTTGTAGGAGTCCACAGAAAAAGGCCATAAAACAGATTACTTTCCAATAGAAAAACACTTCCTCTTCTGAGATTATTTAACCTCAGAGCAGAAGAAACAGGGAATAATGACAATGCTCTGAGGATTGAATGAAGGTGAGGGAGAAGAATATAACCGAAATGTTTGTTGTGAAGGATCAAGGAGTTGTGGGTTTTTTTAAGAACAGTCCATATTAGTGTATGAAATCAGTTTTAGAAAAGCCAAATGTGTACGTGCAGCGATATAACTGCTAGGGGTTGCCTGAGAACAGCTGTTACCCAAAGAGTGTTTTCTGTAGAAGTCATTCTCTTGTGTGATGTCAGAGCTGCTAAAATTCTGGTAGAAAACTGAACTTTCTGCACCATTGTAGGTGATAAGTCAGTTTGAAGGACAACGATGACAAAGAAATTGACCTGCATTTTGGAACTTATTTTCTAAATGGATGTTATACATAAGTATCGTGTTAGTCCTGGTAGAATCATGTTACCCTCCTGTTTGGATTATCTGACCTTCGATGCTTCTACCAAGACTGCAGGAGACAGAGGAAAGTGTAATTCCGTAAGGCCTGTAGGGAACTAGCTGTTCTAAGATCTTAGGATGTGGACAAATGCGCTCATTTTTTGGTTGATCCTGGAATGTGCTTAAAGTGAACTGGTGACACATTCACCAAACATCTGAAGTCTGATATGTTTTATGCTTTTATTTGAGTGAAGGGAGGAAACAGAGAATTTGTATGCGTCAGAGACAGAATTCGAGAGGCAGATTTCAGGCTTTCAGCTCTGTTTCCCCTACAAGTTCAGCCAGTATGGATTTGGTAAAGGCTTTCCTGAGAAACAGTCATCTTAAAAAAAAGAAACAGGCAAACACTTTCTTCAGATTCGTAAGTGTCTTATGTTGTTTCACAAAGTCAGTGCCCGGTACCATGATGTCTGTTTACTTCAAACTCAACATGCAGTAAAGCAGTCATGGATAGTCTGTGTTACTGACAGTCTTGCCAGTTAGTGATTGTAGCTTTTCATATTATACAGCTTGTCTTGGAGGAAGGACCATGAAGTTCATGTCTTGTAGTAATGGCAAAGAGACTTGCTTTCCTGAATGTTGCAGTGCTGGTTACGCAATACTGTTTCTCACTGAGCATATCCAAATACTTGCATCAGTTGCTTGCTTTCAGCAACATCCTTAGTCTACCTTAGTGGTTTACATTAGTGGCTTATAAATACTGGTACAAGCTCAACTGTTGTACAGCAACAATGTGACTTTGGTATCTTTAACTGTGGCTGTGCTGCTTCCATTAGTTGGTGTAAGCTGCAAACAAAAAACCCAAGACCTTTTGCAATTTCTTCACCTAAGAGGCAAAGCCTCTTGGACATGGGGCAGCAGGAAATGTCAAGCCAGCTGTAAGCTGTAACATAATTCAAATATCTTGCATTCTGCCAGGTAAATTGGTCCTAAATACTTACAGCATCTCATAACTTCTTCTGGCCTACTGGTCTTTTTACACGGTGACAGTAAATGCCTGCTTATAAAGGAGAACATGTACTTTCTGAGGAACAGCTTCGAAAGGATTTTTTTGTGTACACACCATCTTTGCTGCTTTAACAAACTTCAGTTCTTACCTGCACACTACAGATTCTTGTAAGGTAGTACTAAAGAAGAAATCGAATTATAAAGCTTGGAAGGGAGTGGGAGATCCAAGTCTAAAAGCCTGAAAACTGGAATCAGTACAGGTTTCTTAGATGTACTGATTACTTTTAAAACAGGTATAACTATTTGTTGCTTAACCCTCATTGATGTAATGCTCTTTTTATTTTAAGGCTCACCAGCAGAGCAGAAAAGCAGACCGTTTGTTGGCAGCAGGAAAATATGAAGAAGCAATTTCTTGTCACAAAAAAGCCGCTGGTGAGTAGGTATTTCTCACATTCCAGCTCTTAAAATCAGTTTCTAGATTTGCATGCTTCATGTGAGTAGAATATCTAGTTACTTGCAAAATTTTTGTTCTTAAGATGTGGATTTGTTTTTCAGTCCAGATCAAGCACCCTTTTGGAAACTTTTTTTCTAATTTGAGCAGCTAAAGTCAGATGTTTCCACAGTCATTTTGATTAGAGGCAGTTACCACTGTGAAGGCAGTTCTTGACTCAAGATGAAGCCAACACCTTGTGTCATACACAAACTGCAG
Source organism: Cariama cristata (assembly GCF_000690535.1). Taxonomy (NCBI): domain Eukaryota; kingdom Metazoa; phylum Chordata; class Aves; order Cariamiformes; family Cariamidae; genus Cariama; species Cariama cristata. The sequence goes on along the minus strand of NW_009636869.1, from coordinate 6,178 downwards.
TTGGGGACCTGCTGTAAGCCAGTTCCACTTTATACTTCGTATTTTCCTCACTGCTTTCATAGCTGAAGTCACCTGCTTTCTCTGTTGATAAAGGAAATACTTAGACGAATGTTTGCTTACAAAAGTTTGCTTACCAGCAAAGAACAGGTGACAAGCTCGGCTTTCCCAGAACTCAAGCAAAACAGCAGATTTCATCGTAGGCCTTGACGCTGTGATTGACAGCCTCTCCTAAGTAAGACTTTGTGCATTTACCTGTCCATTTAACTAGTCGTGCTCAATTATTTGTGTTGGAGTCCATCAGCTGTCTGACAGTGCGGCAACTGCTTGGCAGAAGAAAGAGGAGGTCTTAATTGGTGCAACAAGTAGGACATTTCCAGTGACAGGGCTTGTGTGGCGACAAAAATAAGTGGCTACTCTGAACATCGTAACCTAGATACCGGGCGTTCTCACTTTCCATTCATAAATACTAAAAAACCCCATAAAATGAGAAACTGTAGTTTCTTTGGTATTTATGAATACTTGGAGCAATGAGGGATAGCACTTACATTTTTAATATGCAGACTTTTTCGTTTCCTTCACTTCATATGCAAAGACAAAACCCAGAAATGCATTGAACGTTTCTTGCTTTTCTTCATCTGGTGATTCTATGCCATTATCTTACATCCTTCTGAATTTGGTTAAGAATTTATTATACCTTGTCATTTTCAGCACTAGCAAGATATGCTCAAAGTCTATAAAGTGCTGTTCAGACTCTAAGCCAGCATGTTTTCTGGTTTGGAGGGGAAGTTGATGAACAAAGTGGGGAACTACAGACTATACCTCTTCATCAAGAATATAATTAAAAAGCAAGACTTCATAATACTTATGTGCCGTGGGTGAGAGGATTTTACTTACCGCATTTTGTCTTAAATACTTGTAAGTTCAAAGTCTGGTCCTTAGCAGTGTTTCTTCCCTTTACGGGAAATTTTTCTTCTGGGACTTTCTGGAAATGGCTGCTGTCCTCTGAAAAACAAATTGGAACAACCTGAGCCAACAGGATGCCATGGGAAGGCTGTAGTGTGTTTTACATGGTCTTACAGTAATTTTTTCAGATTTTTGAAAAACAGCAGATGTTTCCAGCCACTGTAACTTGGTAAATACTTTGCCTCTGGACTGCTGCTTTTATGTGGGGATTCAGAATACGGAAGGTCTGAAGCCTTTTCTTAGCTTTTATGGAAACGTTCCAGTTTTGTAACGCTGTCCTAAGTGTTTATCGATTTTCTCTTCTGCAGCATACCTTACAGACGCTATGAAGCTGACCCAGTCAGAGCAGGTGAGACCAAAGTACAGCAGATGCCAGAATCGGCCATAGCTCTGTTGTGTGCCTGGGTGTCATACTGTGCCCTGACTGGTCATACCCCTCTCAGGTGTTAGCCTCTGCGTAGTTTTCTGACCCCGTGGCAACTGCAGCAGGACTTTTAGAAGTGCAGTGATGCTAATCTTCCTTGAGGGCTTTTCCAAGTTTACGTGGAGCAGGACCAAGAGAACTACTAACGCATCCAAGGGTTCTCCAACAATGGTTCCTAGTCAGCAAGGCATCTTCAAGAGGTGATAAAACTAGTTTCGTATTTAACTTTTGCTGGGAGGCACTTAGGCTGTTTTGCTGAGATGCAAAGCTGAGCATCTCATCTGCGGTCTGTAATTTTGGTTTTATTCATCCTGACTGGGGGATCTCCAGAACAGCAGCCCTACACCTTTCCTTATTCATTGCACAAATCTATCTGTGAACATAGTGGTGTAGTCTGCTCAGCACTTTTATAGCAGCAGGCTTTGAGCTTAGCCAATATTATCAAAGCAAATAACCCTTGGAGATCAGACATCTGTCTTTCCTCCAAGGCGTCTTTCTGGTAGAAAAATGCTAGCCTCTTCCTCAGGTGGTTCCTGTGAGTTATTAACCACCATGCCACCCCCTTCATTAAATATGGCTGAATCATTTGGGACCATGTCTGGCCTCGGAGCACTTTTCTGCTTAGTGTTGGGTGTTATTAATATGATACCATCACAGAAGCATCCACACAGTTTGTATTATTTAGCTAAAGCGTGGCTGTGCATGCCAAGTGAATCTCTTCCTTCTTGGTGGTGGTCATATGTCAGTTAAACTCCTAGTGCCTCCGCTCAGAGGTATTGTAGCCTGGTCAGTGACTTAAAAACAAACAAACAAACAAACAAAAAGACCAAATGTTAACTCACTCTTTCACAATACCAGTAGTTACGCTAAATTTGGGTGACCTATTTGAATCTGTTGCATTACACAAGCAGAGACAAAAGCTCCTCCTCTTCCCTCGGGCATGATGTGATGCTGTTTATGTAAATATTTACATGCATGTATCTTTACATGCGTGAATATTCAGGTGGGATTAGGGCTCACCAATTAAATCGTTTAATCTTGTTTTTACTCAGGCTCAGCTATCACTGGAATTACAAAGGGATAGTCACATGAAACAGTTACTGCTCATCCAGGAGAGGTGGAAAAGGGCAAAGAGGGAGGAAAAGCTGAAAGCCCAGCAGAATGCTGACAAGGAAATAGCCACACATCTTCAGACTTCTTGTAAGCCACCTGCTGAAGACTCTGATGATCAAAACGTACTGGTTCCTGTTACTCAGAAATACAGCCCTTCCACAGAGAAACATCCACAGGATATTCAGGGTGTCTTTGACAGGGACCCGGATACACTATTGTTTCTGCTTCAGAAAAAAAAGGAGCCGGTGGAAGCATGTATTGGGAGTAAAGCTCCAAAAGATGACAAAACAATAATAGAAGAGCAGGCAACCAAAATTGCAGATTTGAAACTGCACATAGAATTTCTTGTAGCTGAAAATGAGAGATTAAGGAGAGAGAATAAGCAGTTAAAAGCAGAAAGAGCGAGACTCAAAAAATCTCCAGTAGACAAGGAGTTGGATGTAGATGCTGACTTTGTTGAGAAGTCAGAGTTGTGGGGTCTGCAGCAACACTCAGAATCTACTTCTTCAGCTGCAACTTGGCAGAAGTTTGCAACAACTGCTGGGAAGGCAAAGGACATTCCGATACCCAACCTTCCTCCCCTGGACATCCCGTCCCCTGAACTCCCTCTGCTGGAACTCTCCGAAGATATACTGAAAGGACTGATGAATAGTTAGAAACCAGGAAAAGCGCTCAGCGTAGTTACCCAGACTTAAGAAAAGGGAAAACCACCAGGCCAATGGTGATCTGAGGGCAGAAACATCTAGCACAATCCTACTGTTGGAGAAAAGGCATTAAAACAACTTTGTTACTGTGAAATACACATCATATCTGATCTACTTCATAAAAGTTAAAGGTACCATAATCGGTATAAGGTGGCAAGCTCTTTAGTCTTTCTCCCAGTGTTTCAAACCAAATGACTGCCTGGAGAATGTTTCAAGTAATACAATCCTTCAGGGTTTTAAAGTATGCTATATGTAACAGTTATCTATAATGCCATAAATGATGGTGCAGAACCTAACTGTTATGGTTGCCAGTTGGCTGCCACTTCATATTGAAAAATGCTTTCTAGCATGAATTTAAACCGTGCATTTCATGATGCATAACTTTAATTCAGATACAGTGCAATTTATACACCTCCTAGATGGATTTATGTGCCACGCTCTATGCTCCTGACCACGTTAACCTCAAGTCAGGAGCGATTTTAGTTTCCATTCTATGAAGGAACCAACTTATTAGTTCTGTTGATGAGGTTTTTTGGGTTATCTGTTTACATAACTAATCAGGGTGCATCAAATCTCGCTATTGGTTTCTGTATAAAGTGACTGTTTAAAAAAGAAAAATCTATACTTAAGGAAAAATACCCTTTTTGTTTTCAGTGATGCATGAATGGAAGGAATTCTAGCTGGCAGTATTTGATTGAAAAAGAAATTGTTTACAGCTTAACCTGATTCAAAAAGGATATGAAAATAAAAACCAAGGTGTTTTGAAAGTAAACGCGTGTTAAATCCCTACAAATGTTGCAGAGTATAAAAAAACAAATGAAGATTTATGCTAACAGCATCAGTACACATGTGCAGCTGAACTTCTGTGTTCATCATCCAGCAAATATAGGAAAGCTGGGATGAATTCTGAGGGCGGCGAAGTGACTTGGCTGATAGCTGGCTTCTACCACCTACGGCGCGCTGAAGCGGCAGAGGAAGCAGCACTATGGTTTTGCTCGAGCACAGGCTACCCGGAGCTGAAGGAACCGAGCTGCGAGCGCTTCACACACCGGTTTGGGGTTTTGATTTCTGAGGAGGGGGGTGCAGCCCTCGTCCCAGCTCAGCCTCTGCACTGGGGTGTTACCAGAACCCAGGCTTTCTGGAGGGGAGGGTGTTGCAACGTCTGGTGGAGGCATTACTTAACTTGAGCTGTTACTGATTAATGAAAAGTATTAAGTGTTGCAAGCTCCCCCATTTTCAGTTAATCTCGTGCTATTATAAGGCAAGCTTGCTTTCCAAGGGTACATTTTTCTTCCAGAACAGATGTGGAAGTGCAGCAAGAGCACCTTACTGCTGTGCTTTCTCCCCTTACCTCTGTATACTTGGTGTCTCCTGCGCTTGCTTGAAGAGGAGTAGGGACTGGAAGCTAGAAAAAGCCTATGGAGACAAAGGTAAGACAAGTTCATTAGAGGAGGCCCCTTGTGCCGAATTGTAGCAGGAAACTAATCTTGCTGGGGGAAAAAAATGAAGTTATTTTTCAGTTGGAGCAGTTTAGCAGGTGGCCCCATGGAAGAGCTGTGATGCGGTAGCCTGTTCCAGGTCAGCCCCAGCTCGCTGCTCCCACAAAAGGGCAAGTGACATTCTCCACGACCACCTGCCTGTTACAGGTAACAGACAGTGGAGCATAGAATTTCTATCCATGTGAGTAAAGCAAAGAAAATGGTATGTGCTCACAGGAAGGAGATAAAATTATTTAGGCACCTATCTCATGTCACTGCCAGGGATGATAGCCCAAGGCTGTCAGCTGCAGACGGACATTTCAGCTGTCTCTGCAAACAGCAGCTATGGGAGAAGGAAGCATTTTTAGCCTGGCTACCTCTGTTGAGGAGTCAGGATTCTTCAGAGGAGGGATAGGGGAATGGCAAGCTCTACCTTCTGTCTTTAAGACTAAACTGTCCCTTCGTATATAGCTGCATAAACAAAACAGCAGATCCGAAGGAGGCTGCTTCTCTGTAGGAAGATAGCCAAGTAGGGGCAAAAGTCCACGTTGCTACTTTTGAAAGTGTTGTTAAAACTTTTCTTTCTCCTGCAATGCAAACGTTTGTTTGTTCTTGCAGTCTGCCTGCTCAACACATGACTGCTGCTGAAATCAAACTGCGGGCAGCATGGCTTAGCATGAGAGTTTTCCACTCCCGTGAGTGACACAGAAAGGAGAATGGGTGCAACGTTCCCTTCAATCGGATGGGAGCACTGAGCTGCGGTGTAAGCGCTGCGAGCGCTACTGCTAGCGTTACACAAGGCCCGTGAAGGTGATGTGCAAAGCGGGGTGCTTCTGCCTTATACAGAGACTGCCCTAGAGCTGGAGCAGGCGATACCGGTGAGGAGTCAGACCGTGGCCTAGCGAGCAACACAGGTGTTCCTGCTTAAGGGGAGCCCTGGCCCTGCCAGCCCCCTCCCTCCCTCCCTCCCTCCCAGGCAGCGGCAGGGTCAGCCAGCTGTGCAGCCGACAGACAGGCAGAAGGAGCAGGTAGGATTGCCCCTTCCAGCAGCAGCACACAACATTTATAAAACATCCTACGGTTGAGAATCCATTGAATAATGACTTTTCCTTATAAAATTCTTCACATTCCAGGGAAAAAGCTAAGTGTATGAAATAAGACGAAACATTTTAATTTTTCCAAGTAAGGAATTCCTGTCCGAATTCAGAGCCAAGCAATTAGGGAGCCCATTTAAGAATGAAAGGTTGTATAGAGAATACTCACCACTAGAGGACAAGTTTTACAGATGTATAGCGGTAAATCTAAGGAAATCCTTTTCCAGTGTCCGTCGGCAATTAGTTTATGCCCCGGCAATTTAAAACCGTTTTTAACGTTTATTGCCTTTCAGCTTGTCTGAGTTCTGGCCTCACGAAGTGAGAAACACCCGTTTTTCCCTCCCTGCACCTCTGCCTCAGTCGGCATCACGGTTTCCACACCTGTTCCACGCTCCTTCCCTC
>NW_009636868.1:1158-2253 GCF_000690535.1 Cariama cristata | reverse complement strand
GGAGGACACGAAGCGGATTAAAAAAAAAACCAAAACAACCCCAAAATAAAATAAACCCCACCGAGAATAATAATTAAAAAAACAACCGGCAGACAAAGAAACCCGGCTGCGCCAGGGGCTGGGCTCCCTCCTCCCAGGCAGCCCCCTCTCGTGAGCTCCGAAACGCGAAAGGCAAGGGGAAACAAAACAAAACAAGAAAAAAAAAAAGAGCCAAAATGTACAGAAAATGGACATTCGCAGTGCTCGCTCCAGAGAAACGACTTTCCGAGCCCCGGTTTCGTCTTTCCACGCCAGGGTCCCGCAAGACCTAAGTCGCCCCCTGATACCGAATACTAACGGGCGATAATGGGTTTTGGTCTTTGCACCGTCAGGCCTGAGAAGATCGTGCTCATTAATAAATAAATTAATTAGCTTTATCTTCAAGAAATACTAAACACCAAAGAGTTTAATGACTCACTTTTTTTTTTTTTTGGGTGGGGTGTAATTGCTATCATAAAAGCTTCGCTACAAAGAAGTTTAGAATTTCTCTGTTCCTCTGTGCAGTGGAGTGTAGCACAGAAGCGGAATAATTGTCTCATTATCATGATAATCTAATTTGCTTCCACAGAAAGGGCTGCGCGTTAGACAAGAGCATACTTTTAATACTGGAAATGGAATTGTTGAAATAGATTTCCAGAATAAAGTTCTGCTCCCTCGGAGGAGAGGGGAGGAGGGAGAGAGCGTCTTGAAGCATCCCTGTTTAAAGACAGACCTCTGCACCGCACCTCAGAAGCCACACCGGCGAGGCAATCCTTTCCCCACGGCCAGGGGGAAAAACAAAAAAATAAAGACATTTTCTTTTTCGAGGCCTTACTCGAAGAGACAAATATAAACGTGAATTTCCCCCGCCCTGTCATTTACTACAGCCAAGGAAAACCTGCCCAACAGCCACGCTGGCCCTCAGCCTCCCGTGGAAAGGCACATTCCGTAATTTACAAATGAGTGCAGATGCGAGGCAAAATATTATCGCAAAAGCGTTTTCCGGAACGATTTAAAGGGGAATGGGCTTAATCTATGTAAATCTCCGGCAGTTGTTATGCACCCTGCCATTTGGCG
>NW_009636868.1:285-1114 GCF_000690535.1 Cariama cristata | reverse complement strand
CGCCGCCTTTGTGGAGCGGCGAGCCCGCAGAAGGAAGCGCCTCCCTTTGACATTTTTCAGAGCCAAGTTGAAGCCCTGCAACTTTATTTTGTTTGGTTTTGTGAAGATTTGCTGGGCGTAAACAGGCGGCCGCCTCGGTGGAAAAACGGGGTGAGCGGGAAAATGGTCCTTATTTTTCCTTTTCTTTTTTTTTTTTCTTTCTTTTTTTGGTTCAGGTTGTGATGACAAAAGCGGCTTATTATTACTTTTTCGGTTCAACGCGACGGCTCTGTTTCTGTCCTGACCCTCCTACAAGATGCAGGGAAACCCCACAAGGATAGCTCGGTGCAGATGGTGGCCTACGAGCACAAAGATTGAGGGGGAGTATCTGTTACAGCAATACTTTCTAACAGCTGCAGATGTTAGGGGCCTAAAACTGCTCCATGTGTTCCAACAAATAACGACCATCGTTTTCTCTTCTTTTATTCCTAGAACGGAAATACACCGGAGCAGCTACATTTGTTCTCGTCGGAGGAGTTACCTTCCTCCCCGAGCCGGACCCTTCCTCGCTCTCCATCTCACCCCGACAAAACTCGCAGAAACCGGCCCGGGAGCCGATTTTTAAAAACTTTGGGAGGGCAGCCCCGAGGTTAAAGGCGCAGGTTAAATCGAAGGAAGCTGTGGCTTCTCGGTACGGGAGAGCGCTTAAAACAGCCCGGGTTTATCCCAGACTTTTGTGTTTCGCAAATCCGAACAAAGCCGGTCTGTGCACTTCCCTCAATTTTCCTGCCGTTTCTCTCATGATTTAAGAACTATGAAGAGAAACGGACTGTAAAATTTTTTTTTTTTT
>NW_009636868.1:0-203 GCF_000690535.1 Cariama cristata | reverse complement strand
GCCGGGGGGGCCCGGGGGGGGGCCGGCGGCCCACGCAAACAAACCAGCCGTTGTAGCGTTTGCCGAGGCAGACATGAAATAAACGCAGGGATTAAATAAAACGAGCGAGGGCCAAGGGGACTTGCAAGGAGTCAAACCACAAGAAAGCCCGGGGAGGTGATTTTACAGATTTTTACTGGGTGCAACTGGGCGCCGGGGGCTCC
>NW_009636867.1:0-5340 GCF_000690535.1 Cariama cristata | reverse complement strand
TATGGATGTCATCTACCTGGACTTCTGTACAGCCTTTGACATGGTCCGCCACAACATCCTCCTCTCTAAACTGGAGAGATATGGATTTGATGGGTGGACCATTTGGTAGATAAGGAATTGACTGGATGGGTGCATCCAGAGAGTAGTGGTCAACAGCTTAATGCTGAGCAGATTGAGATCGATGATGAGTGGTGTCCCTCAGGGGTCCGTACTGGGACCACTACTGTTTCATATCTTCATCAACAACGTAGATGGTGGGATCAAGTGCATCCTTAGCAAGTCTGATGATGACACCAAGCTGAGTGTTGCGGCTGACGGGAGTTGGATGGGGCTGTTAGCAACCTAATCTAGTTGAGATGTCCCTGCTCATTGCAGAGGGGGGGACTAGTTGACCTTTAAAGGTCCCTTCCAACTCAAACCATTCTATGCTTCTGCAAACACATACAAGAATAGGCATAGTGTAATTCAATTGTCCTTATATTACTTGCATATTTGCAGCATTTAGTCTTTTTTTAGTACACATCTTCTTAATTTCAATTGTTGTTTATTTCCTTATACTGAAGCAATATGCAGTAGTGACAAATTGATTATGAAAGACATTCTAGTTCCTTTGCTAACTTATATTTTCTGGAGCTTATGATGCTGAGAAAATAAATTCTAGCCTTGATACACACAATTTCAGCTTTGAAGTACTTTTCTCTCTGGTATTTAGTTAATAATCTGACCACTACATAGGGACAAATACACCCATATAAATGAATACATTTTCAGCAAACTTAATATATTTTATTATGGAACTAAAAATTTGCTATACTTAAAAAAAAAGAATAATTTGGCAAGCATGTGCTCCCTACTAAGGACTAATTGCTTCAGCTTTCATAAATTTATATTTTTACAATTAAGATATAATTACCTGGAATGTTTTTCTCTTTTGCACTTTTCACTTTCTCAAGCTGCTAGGCAAATAGAATTAAATAATCAGTGACTGATTTTTCAAGTATTTGTACACTTGTTTCCAAGTAAACTGGTAAAATGTTAAAAGGATTGTTTGAGAGCTACCAACTTTTGATTTTTGATGGGACCAAGCAGGTCCAGCTTTTTTTTTTCAGAACAGCACTAATTTTCTGAGGTGAAGATATGCACTAACATAATTGCAAAACCAGAACCTCCAGTCCTCAGTTAACAGACACATAAGAAGCAATTAAAGGCAGTAAAATGAGGTTAGCATTTCAGTTTGGAAATAGAGTAGCAAAGGGGGATGCTCTACAAAAAAGGCTGGGTCTGCTGTGGGTGAAAGCCTAGATCAGGCTGGAAGATGACTCTGCTGGGCTAGGGTTTCAGGGAGGTTTAGCAAGCATTGTTGAGCTAGTGAAAGACCTAGAATTAGACTGATGTCAGCTATACTAATATTGGCTCCTTACATATTTATAAATTAATGAAACATGTCGTTAGGCCTAGTTTTAGACCTGAAAGTGGTTTCATTTGCTATTGCTAGTGTTTGCAGTTGCAGAGTTTGATGTATTAGGATTATAGTTACATTAATCTAGGAAAAAACTTTGGGACTGATGAGCTAGGGTAAGTGCTATTGTGAGTTAGGGTTAATATTGTTGTTTTGGCTGACCAGAAGCTGTTGACCTACAGTCATACCTGGCTACACACGGAATTGCTGGGTTGGGTTAAACATGGTGCCGTCGTGTCAAGTTTGGAGAAGAATGGGAATTTGAAATGCTCTAAGTTGACGAGGTAGGGTTATGGTGAGATCATGGGACAGCTTCGTCCTATAGTGATAACTTCATAGAGAAATGGTGTTATCTTAGGTAGTAAGAGTCCCACCTATCTGAAGATTTTAAAGGAAAAGTGGTACTTCAAATTCAAACTGAAAATGAAACAGAAGTCAGCAAAAATAATGATTTTCTAGTAAGAAGTGTTTTGCCACAAAGAAACGATGGGCTTCTGGGTGCAGCTTAATTTTCTGGATTGATCTACAGTGTACTGATCCAGTTTGATGTAGCAGAAGCACCAATCACGCAACTACCTTCCATATAAAATTATCTCACATCTTGGCAAGGTATGGATGTTAAAAAACCATACAGAATACTACTGCTGTATGATAATCTAAAAATAAAGATCTCCCTTTACCCCTCAACTCCTGCTCATTAGAAACCAACTTTTCATTTCCAGTCTAGAAATGATTCAAAATTTTCTGAAGGTTTAATTTGTCTTTGTGGAACACTGTACCTAAATTCACATAGTTATTATTTTCTCATTTTGTTCACCTGTTGTGTTTATCCCTGAACAACTCAACCCTTCTAGTCTTCTAAGATAGGTTCTCTAATCTGTAGGTTATCCTAGAAACAGTCTTTTCTACTGATTCCTAGTTAGACTAAGCTATCCTGACAAAGCTAAACAGTATTTTAGATAAAGTTTCATATCAAATTTGGACAAATGGGGTCCCTATTTGAGTCCTTTTGCATGTATGGAAAAATAGCTCTAGTAGAAAAAAGTAAGATTTACATGGTAAAAATATGCCTTTCCAAACTTTGGAAACTTTTCCTGAGAGGTTTGAGTGACAAGGCTTCCACACATCTCTTTTGGTTATTATAATCACTCAAAAGATTATTTTCTGATTTGGTTCTTTAAAAGTTACCTGCAAAACTGGTGAAGCACACTTTCCTCTGCATTACTGGGAGTCCAGAGGAATGCAGGGGTCCCTGTTACATGCATAAACCAGTAATTGTGCAAGAAGTGTACAATAGCTTACACGAAATAAATTCTTAAACTTTACTGAAAAATAACATTAGTATTGGATATCACAACACTCAGATAATTACATTTATCTTGAAGTTTCTACTATTAGCCTGTTAGTGTAGGTTTATTATTTTGCGATAAATTCTCACTGTGATTATTTTTCACATACTCTCAAAACAGAAATATATTTCCACCTTTCAGCCAACTCACTAACTAAAATACAGTTCATCACAGAGTGTTGAAGGTGAGATGAGTTTTTTTATTGACTATACAAGAGTTGAATGGCACGCCTAGAGATTTCAAAAACACAAAGGAGACCATAAAAGGTTTTAGAGTGATCAGTTCCATTCAATTTTCCAGGATGTAGTTCTTTAATTTAAAGATTTGGAGAGATCTTTTAAAATAACTGGGAAAATGAAGCTGAAACCCCTGTCATTCTACATGTCCCATATATATAAATCTAGCTGTAAAGTTCTTCCACTTCATGAATCCAGCCTTACTGAAATGAAAGGAGATGAACTATATAGATTTGCCAGTTCTGAAAATTCAATAGGAATGCTCTATTGGTTTTCAAGGAATAATTTTATCAAATTATAAGTCAAGATAGCTTTATAAATGCTCTACTGATTTTAAATGAGCTTATCTACAAAGCTTGGTTCAGATGCAATATGAATTTTCCCTTGAAATTAATGGAACATTTCTATTACAATAGTCTAATTTATGATTCCCTGGAAAAGTTAAAGTAAAACCAATGGAAGACTTGATTTACTATACTTTTATAAATTTTACATGAGCTGCTTCCAGTTGCTAATGCTTCAGATTCAGTTATTCACAAAAGTGTCTCTTCTACTTGTGCAGTGCCAACAACAGTGGCATGTACCCTGCTGGTACAACAGGAAGCTCACCTGAGCAATAAAAATTGATTATGTGAATCATACAAGTTCAGATGGAAACATAAAGATGGTATTATGAAGAAAATTAATGTTTTTTATAAATCCTACAATTGAACAGTAGCTTACAGTAACGTTCAAGTTTTAGTCCCATCAGGACTCTATTAATTGCTGCCATACTTATTTATTTATTTTGCTAGCCTGATCTCATAAGATCACTGGCTACAAATTCAAATACCTTTAAATCTCACCAACAACAGAGTGACCTTATTTGGAAACAAGGTCACCTATTTATCCTAACTCCAGGCCTACCACAATAAAGTCTATATCTTCAGAAAAGGTTTCAGATTTTTCCTTTGAAAAATGTTATAACTGTGGAAAGTACTCTGTCACACTGGGAAAAATTTAAGAAAATATCATTAAGCAGTGTAAGAAAGGAATCTCGCAAAACTAAAACCATGGAGAGTAAAAACACACAGACTTCTAAAAAAACCCAAGGCTTTGACGTTTTTCCTCCTAATTAAGCTAAGTTTTGAGGACTGGCCCTATGACTCTACGACTGCGTTTACACTACTCTGTCTTCTACAGAGAAATACCCACATGCATAAATTATAATGGTACTATGGAAAGCATTAAATGGCCCCATATATGTTATCCTTTCGTATCCTCTCAAAAATAATAGACTCTCAAACTTACAGGGACTGCCACTTCTAAGTCAGAGAAAGAACGGACAACAGGACGTAAACTAGATATGCCTCTCTCCTTCTACATAACAAAATGTGATTATTTTTAACCAGGTCTGCTCTTGATGTTCTAACTTCTATGCTTACATGATGAGTCCCTGAGCTCATCCTTAATACCTAAGAACTCTCAGTTGACCAACTAAGCATTAGTAGCGTTACTTAGCATTTAAATTTCTCAAATACTTATTAAATAGTTTAACATTTATCTGCCTTCGTATAGAAGACTGGTTTTATCATACACATAAAGTATTTCTCTATACTACAACTATAAACTATAGAACTATAAATACTATACTTAACACCATAGTTTTGCTCAAGTTAAGCATCTTCTTAGAAGGATGCATGTAGAGAATGCAATACAGTTAGATCTGCACAAAATACCACAGAATGTATAAGTAAAAGCTTGAAAGAAAATGTAACGTCTCATTACTCATTTCAGTAAAGGAGGATTTGAAACACAATTTTAATACAATAACTCTTGATAAAATCACTGCATGTCCATAAAAAATCAACTGCACTTACATGTTGTAATATATCATATTGATACCTAAACTGAAATGAACAATTCAAACTAAGAAAACATCTCAAATCATATACAGAGGAGAGGTTGTAATCTCATGAAATGTTACTTTTCACTGTAAAAATTACTGACATCTGAAATACTGAGGATGACAACCTTACTAACATGAATTAGCTAGCTTTTAAAAGACAAAACATATACTGACACCACATAATTCTTAAAAGAACTTTTCTAGAATCAGCAGAATTACATGAGGAAACACTGTGGACTTTTGACTTAGCTCTGGTTGGGGATTATTAGAATGATGCAGAATTCCTTATATTTACTTCTTTCTACCTTTTTCACAGTAGAAATTCTATAAGATTATATAAATACAGATTATATATGTCACTCTACCCCACACATTAAGGCTGCATCTGAGAGAAGAAAAAGAAGGGTA